>NC_090755.1:46718697-46776197 GCF_036898095.1 Palaemon carinicauda | reverse complement strand
TAAAACTGATCATCTTGCATACGAAGCAAGGAGATGCCCTGTTACAGGACAAACATGCTTATTGTAGAAAGACGGGACATTTTTCAAATGTTTGTAGATTCCCCAAACGGTACGTAAAGAAAATAAATGCAGTAGTATTATAGGCCAAGAGAATAATGCAGAAAATGTTCATGATAATCAGGATAGGTCAGAAACTGATTTTGCATTTTGCATTAATTCTGTCAACAAAGGTGCAGAGAAACACATTGGTAGAAGTGATCATAAATGATAAACCAATTGTAATGCAAGTTGACATAGCAGTTGATGTATCAATTATGTGAGAAAACAGCTAAACCATTCCAAATACAGTGATACCTCTACATACGATCTTAATTCGTTCCAGAAACTGCTTCGTATGTTAAAACGATCGTATGTTGGAGCAAATATTCCCATAAGAATACATGGTAATCTATTTAATTCGTTCCTCAGCCTAAAAACCCATAATAAATCCTTAATAAATGGCTACACATAATTACACAATACATTAATACAATACCTGTATAATAAATACATATTACAAACCAAAAAAAAAGAATAATAATAATGAAATAATAAATAAAAAACGGGTTGTAATGTAACACTTAACCTTAGCGACAGGCCAGCTCAGGTGTGGGGACTTCTATGCAGGAGGAGACGGAAGATCAGCGAGGAGGTAGGGACGGTGACTTTGTACGGTAACGTGTACAATAACTTACACTAACTTACACTACTACGTGAACTTTAACTTAACCTAGCTTGTTTTTTTTTTTTAATTTTTATAATTTTATATTTTTTACATTTTTTCTTTTCTTATTTTAGTTTTCATCACTTTCACTCGATTCGGTCTTCCTTTTCTTTGCTTCAATTTCTTTCTTTTCATCATGATCACTAGACCGTTTTAAAGATTTTTTAAAGAAACTATCGAGTGAAAGTTGCTTTGTACGGCTTTTGAGGATTTTTCTAAAATGCGTTAAGCAAACACCATCGAACTGCGCAACAACACGGCAAACCTGAAGTTTCTGTGGGTGATGCTTGTCGATGAAATCAACGTGTTGATGATATGCCAACATCTGTTTTATTTCCGCCGTACCTAAGATTTCACCTACCTCCTCGATCTCCTCCGACTCACTCAACTGCGCTTGGAACTCATCATGCTGCATGGCTTGCAGCTCTTTGAGTTCCTCGGTGGTGAGCTCTTCGTGATGCTCATCGGCGAGTTCGGTGATGTCATCTCCATCCACCTCCAGACACATGGACTTGCCAAGGGATACAATCTCTTCGATGTCTTCCTCAGCGGCAAGCACAGGTTCATTCTCGGGGCCAAAACCTTCGAAATCTCTGGGAGCAACAGCATCAGGCCAAAGCTTCTTCCAAGCGGAATTCAGTGTCGTCCGACGAGTTACTGCCTCCCAAGCCTGATCAATGATCTTTAAGCAGTGCACGATATTAAAGTGGCTCCTCCAAAATTCACACAAAGTTAAGTTGTTGCTTTGCGTGACATTAAAGCGCTGCTTGAATAAGTGCTTGGTGTAGAGCTTTTTGAAATTAGAGATGACTTGCTGGTACATGGGCTGGAGGATAGGGATGGTATTCGGTGGAAGATACAACACCTTGATGAATTTGTATTTGTCGATGATATCATCTTCGAGTCCGGGGGGGGGGGGGGGGGGGTGAGCGGGTGCATTGTCCAAACAAAGCAAGCACTTCAAAGGCAAATTCCTCTCCTGAAGATACTTTTGACAGCAGGGCCGAAAACTACGATTACCCATTCCAAAAAAATATGCCTAGTAACCCAAACCTTAGAATTAGAACGCCATAGAACATGTAGCAGGACTTTATTAATTATATGTGCTTTAAATGCCCTAGGGTTTTCGGAATGGTAAACCAATAACGGCTTTATTTTGCAGTCCCCGCTGGCGTTGGCACAAAGCGCAAGAGTCAACCGATCCTTCTTAGGCTTATGTCCAGGCATTCTCTTCTCTTCGGCAGTAATGTACGTTCGACTAGGCATCTTTTTCCAAAACAGACCGGTTTCATCACAGTTGAACACCTGCTGCTCTACGTAACCTTCCTCCGCCACGATGATTTCGAACTTTTTAACAAAGTCTTTAGCAGCCTTGGTGTCCGAACTCGAAGCTTCTCCATGACGAACAGCTGAATGAATCCCGGTCCGTTTCCTAAATTTATCGAACCAACCTCGAGACGCCTTGAATTCCTCCGTTGTAGGATTGGTTGAATTCTCCCCCGCGTCAGCCCCAGAGCGCGCCGCCTTCAAGTCACTGTAGATAGTGCTGGCCTTCTCACAAATGATTGTTTCCGTGATCGTATCGCCAACAATCTCCTTGTCCTTTATCCAGATCAACAAAAGGCGTTCCATCTCTTCCAGAGTAGGGCTACGACGTTTAGAAATAATCGTGATCCCCTTCGAAGGTTTCACTGCTTTAATGGCTGACTTCTGTTTTATGATCGTCGAGATCGTAGACATATTCCGGCCATATTGTTTAGCCAGATCGCTAACACGTACACCTCGCTCATGCTTTTCTATTATTTCCTGCATTAATTCTAATGAAAGCATAGACTTCCTCTTTTTCTCACCACTACTACTACTTCCTGAACCGAAACTAAGCTTTTTAGGACCCATGATTTCGGAACACAGAAAACAACACGTGAAAAGGCAAGATAAAAAAACTGTTAAAACTGAGCGAATAGAGGACAACCACACGATGCGCACGCGATGAGAGGACTGATCAAGGTGACGCTCGATTGGCGTCCCTCCGATGTGCTGCTGTCTAGCGGCGTCAACAACAAACGACGCTGGACGCTTTCGAGAAAATTCCACGGGTAAGCGTATTGCTTACTTCGTATGTTGGAGCAACACTTCGTATGAGACAGAAATTTGGTCGAATTTTACTTCGGGTGTTGGAAAATATGTATGTTAGGATAATCGTATGTAGAGGTTCCACTGTATGTTATTAGAAGGTACAAAAAGTTTTAAAAAGCTATAATGGTTTTGATATTCAGATAACAGGTGCTTCAAACATAGAAGTACAGTATAAAAATCAGAAGTTAGATAGGATGCCATTAACGGTAGTTAAAGGTTAAGGACAAACTTTACTAGGTTTGGATTGGTTACATTACTTGAAATTAGATTGGCCTAGTATTTTGAAGGTGACAGGTACACAAAATGAACACAAGAATGAAGTGTCTGTGGATAATATTCTATCAGAGTTTTAAAACGAATTTAGAGATAAAGTTGGTACAGTAAAGAATGCAAAGACAATTTTAGTTATGAAATCAGATAGTACTCCTAGATATTTTGCTCCAAGACCAGTACCATATGCATTGAAAAGTGCAGTTGAAATAAAAATCAAAAGGTTAGAAAGTGAAGGTTCTTGGGAAAAGTTTACATACTCAGATTGGGCTACACCATTAGTTCCTATTGTGAAGGAAAATGGTCAGGTTAGGTTATGTGGAGATTACAAGGTAACGTTGAATCCACAGCTTCTGGTAGCTCAACATCCATTACCAAATCCAAAAGACATGTTTGCAACTATGTCAGGAGGTACTGTATTTTCTAAGTTAGATCTTAGACAAGCAGTTCAACAGCTTCCCATGGAGGAAAATTAACCAGAACTATGTACAGTAAATACATCCTTAGGTTTGTATAGGCCAATGAGATTGTCTTATGGAGTATTAAGCAGTCCAGCTATATGGCAACAAACTATGGATAAGATTTTTTCAAGAATGCTAGGAGTATTTATTTTCACTTATGATATTTTAGTCTCTGGTAAAGATAAAAGAGAACATAGAGAAAGTTTACGGACAGTTCTGAAGAAGTTGAAGGAACATAATATTAGAGTAAATAAGAACAAATGTATTTTAGAAGTTTATTTAGTGGAATACTTAGGTTTGTAATTCATGGCAAAGGTATTCACAAGACTAAAGAGCAAATCAAATCCGTGATAAACATGAAGGTACCAGAAAACGTTGAGGAATTACAATTATTTTTAGGTTTAGTAATATTTCATGGAAATTTCATTCAGAATTTATCTACAATCGCACATCCATTATATAACTTACTGAATAAGGGTGTAGAGTGAAATTAAACAAAAGATTATCAGGTACATTTTGAAAGAATCAAGCAGAAAATAACATCACCTTTATTTCTAGTACATTATCAAATTGATTTACCAGTTAAATTAGTTTGTGATGTATCGAACATAAATTTAGGTGCAGTATTATTTCATGCAATGCCAGGTGGAACAGAGAAGCCTATTGCTTTCGCTTTTAGAGTATTGAAGAAGGCAGAAAGGAATTACTCCCAAATAGAAAAAGAAGGTTTAGCATTAGCCTATGGAGTTAAAAAATTTCGTATGTATCTTTATGGAAGTGAAAAGTTCACTCTCGTTACAGATCATAAACCTCTATTAAAAATATTGGGTCCAAAAGCAAGTTTACCTACGCTGGAAGCTGCAAGACTACAATGTTGGGCAATTACGTTAGCCGCATATCATTATGATATAAAATATCGTCCTACATGAAAGATGGGTAATGCAGATGCTTTATCTAGATTTCCAGTAGACAAAGCACCAGAAGAATATGATGACAGTATATTGCTAGTTTCAGTAAATGATGTACCCATTACAGCCAAGGATATTGCGCACAATACCAAGAAAGACCCAATACTTAGTAAGGTTTTAGAGAGTTTAATAGCAAGTAGGGACTTATGTGGAAATGAGGCAAATTGTAAACCCTATAAAGATATATGAAGTGAATTGAGTATAGCACAAGGTTGTATAATGAAAAAGTTCAAGAGTAATTATTCCTAGTACACTGAGGAATAAGGTTTGGTCTGAAATACATGCTGATCACCAAGGTATTTTCAGATCAAAGTCTATTGCAAGGACTTTTGTCTAGCGTCTAAGTGTAGATAGAGATATTGAATTATTTGTGAGAAATTGTATGAATTGTGTTACGCAACAGAACAATCCTAAAATGCACCCATGGGAATTACCCAGGTATCCATGGTAAATTGTGTACATAGATTTGGTAGGTCCTTTCTTAAGTTATTTTTTTATGATAGTTGTAGATGCTTACAGTAAGTGGCCAGAAGTAATTCCAATGAAGACAACAACATCTTACGCAACTGTTGAAGCATTAATGAAATTTTTTTTGAAACTCATGGAATTCCAGAAAGAATTGTAATTGATAATGGTCCACAGTTTACCTCACAGGAATTTCAAGAATTTTATGGTGTTAATGGTATTAAACATACATTTTCAGCAACGTATCATCCTTCCACGAATGGAGAGGCTGAAATATTTGTTCAAATATTTAAGCATAACATGAAGTGTAGAAAAGCAAATACAAATAACATATTTTTGTATGTGTCAAAGTTTTTATTATTTTTTAAAACAACACTGCACAGTACAACAGGTGTAACACCATCATATTTGTTGATGGGGAGGAGGATTAGGTGTAAGTTAGATTTGTTGTATCCAAGTTTGCAAAGTGATTTAGAAGAAAAAGGGTGTAAGTAATTAAAAAGTCTTCCAAAAGTAAAACATTTATCCCCCTATTCTCGTGTCATGGTAAGATCACACAATACTTCAGAAAAGTGGGTACCAGGAGAAATTGCAAAAGAGATGGGAAATTTACATTATGATGTTCAAGTAGGTGGAAATATTGTAAAACGTCATATATATTCTAGTCCACTGCAGGTCATAGGCCTCAGACATATCCTTATTCATGTCTGGAGTTGGCCAGTTTTCATCAACATTATGGCCACCTGCGGATTGGTGGTGGTGGGAAACTGTTGTCTCACTCAGACATATATAAATGAAAATATATATATATATATATATATACTCCCTATATTTAAATATATACATATATATATATGTATATATATATATATATATATATATTTATATGTATATATATATATATATAAATTTATATATATATATATATATATATACTCCCTATATTTAAATATATACATACATATATACTCCCTATATCTAAATATATACAGTATATATATATATATATATATTCATATATATATATATATATATATATTGCGTGAGACAACAGTTTCCCACCACCACCAATCCGCAGGTGACCATCGTGCTGATGAAAACTGGCCAAACTCCAGACATGAATAAGGATATATCTGAGGCCTGTGACCTGCAGTGGACTAGAAATGGCTGCATTTGTTCTTGCTTACTATACAATATATTTTGTATGTATATATATATATATATATATACAGTATATATATATATATATATATATTGTATATATATATATGTATATATATATATATATATATAAATACGTATATATATACACACACATATATATATATATATGTATATATATATATATATATACATATATATATATATATATATGTGTGTGTGTGTGTGTACGTGTAGAGAGAGAGAGAGAGAGAGAGAGAGAGAGAGAATTTTTGAAAATATCATGTTCGAAGTGTACCTCGAGGATATGTCAAATATCTATTGTATAATGTAGATGAACGATTCGTGGGTGATCGACAACGCTATTATTAGAAGGTGTTCTTCGATTAGACCCTCTGAGGATTATGAGACAGGCTTTTAACGGGGACCACGCAAGGCTCTAAGAGGATCAATGCGGCCAAGGTTATGTGGATAAGAGCTATGAATTGGGGTAAAACCCCAAGAGACAATGATGGTGGAAGGAGTCCCACTTCATATTGCCTCGTAGTCTTTTATATATATATTTATATATATATATATATATATATATGTATATATATACATGTATATTTATATATATATGTATATATATATATATATATATATATATTATATATATTTAAGAGGCCTTTCCCAAAGAGTTCAGCATTGTGCTAGATCACAAGTACTTATAAGCGAGGCTAAAAGTCCGTCGCCCAATTCATTGAAACTAGAAAGTTCAGGTAATTATTTGCAGCTGAGTAGACAGATAATCAATAATCTGCAATCGAAGTTACATCCAGAATTCCACCGCCCCAATACTTCACTTCACTCAGCGACAGCAGATTGCAAGTGTTCAGTGTAACAGTATAAGTAAGAATGTCACACACATATACGTACTGTATACATACACACACACACATACATATATATATATATATATATATGTATGTATGTATATATATACATATATATATATATATATATATACGGAATTGAGAGAGAGAGAGAGAGAGAGAGAGAGAGAGAGAGAGAGAGAACCTTACCTCATTGCCTTATTTTATGTTTGGGTTCCCCCAGGTCCCTCAGTGTGAGGCACCTCGTATATCCACCAGATAGTTGCTAATGCATCTTCCGGTGTATTTTGCATCTTCCAGTCTTGGATGGTCTGGGATGCGTCTTAGGTATTTATCGAGCTTATTCTTAAACACATCTACGCTCACTCCTGATATGTTTCTTAGATGAGCTGGCAGCCCATTAAATAGTCGCTGCATTATCGATGCTGGTGCGTAGTGGATTAATGTCCTGGGCGCCTTCCTTAGTTTTCCTGGTATAGTTTTGGGCACTATTAATCTACCTCGGCTTGCTCTTTCTGATATTTTTAGCTCTATGATGTTTTCAGTAATTCCTTCTATTTGCTTCCATGCTTGTATTATCATGTATCGTTCTCTTCTCCTTTCTAGACTGTATTGTTTTAAAAATTGCAGTCATTCCCAGTGGTCAAGGTCCTTAACTTCTTCTATTCTAGCAGTATAGGACCTTTGTACACTCTCTATTTGTGCAATATCCTTTTGGTAGTTTGGGTACCTTATCACATTGCAGTCCTCGAGTGTACTACGTACATAAGTTTTGTAAAGCATAATCATGTGTTCAGCTTTTCTTGTTTTAAAAGTGTCTGAATAACATTCCAATTTCTGCTTTACATTTAGCCAACAGTGTTGCTATTTGGTCGTTGCATAACATATTCCTACTCAACATTACACCAAGGTCTTTAATTTTTTCCTTGTTTGTGATTGTCTCGTTATTAGGTCCCTTGTATGCACATACCATTCCTTCTCTGTTTCCATAATTTATTGATTCGAATTTATCGGAGTTAAATACCATCCCATTAATCTCCGCCCAATCATATATTTTGTTTAGATCTCTCTGTAGTGAGTTCCTATCTTCATCACAAGTAATTTCTCTACTTATTCTTGTGTCATCGGCGAAACTTCTCACTACAGAGTTTTAACATCATAGTCTATGTCTGAGATCATAATAACAAACAGCAGTGCAGCTAATACCGTACCCTGTGGCATGCCAGATATTACCTGATTTTCATCTGATTTCTCGTCATTTGCAACCGCTATCTGTTTTCTGTTTTGCAGGAATTCTTTTACCCATTTTTCTATCTTTCCCAAAATATTATGCCTTCTCATTTTTTATTCCAATATATTATCGTCTACCTTGTCAAAGGCTTTTGCAAAATCTAGATAGATCACATCTGTATCTTTTTCATTTATCATATTTTTGTATATGTTTTCATAGTGTGCTATCAGTTGGGTTTGTGTAATTTTTCCGGGCACAAAACCGTATTGACCTATATTAAACAAATTATTTTTAACCAAATGATTCATTATTTTCTTTTTTATTACCCTCTCATACACTTTCATAATATGTGATGTTAGACTAACAAGTCTACAATTGCTTGCCTCTAGTCTTGATCCACTTTTGAAAATAGGGGTTATATAAGCTAATTTATGTTTAACATATAACTAGCTCATATCTACACTTTGTCTTAGCAGTATTGCAAGCGGCTTCGCGATAGTGTGTGCAGAGAGAGAGAGAGAGAGAGAGAGAGAGAAATATGGGTACGGAGATGGTCATTGACTGTTTTTATTTCATGTCTAACTAACGATTATATATTCCTTCATCATCATCATCATGTATCGATAAACGTTCTGCACATTAGTTAACCGTCAACATTCTTGTGATGATAACCTTAATCAAATCAGATAAATCAAACAAGAATAAAAGGCTCCATGGTAGCCAAGTGAGAGTTTATGCATATTCGTTAGGCATCACACGCATTTCATACTTCCCTTACTAAGTATAAATATCACGGTCGATAAACATGGAATATTTGAGTCAAGTTACGAGGGATACATTTAAAAAAAAAAAAAAATAAAAAACCAGCCCTGGCCCCTAATTATGATAATTTACTGCAGATGTCTCATTTGGTGGAATCGATGGCGAGTTGCGTTGTGGGTGACACACCAGTCAGTCGTATCCTGGAATAGGACATAGATTGCTGAAAAGAAAAGATTGTAGCTCATCATGTTTTTTGTTTTCATCAAGTTTCAATGGAAAATTGATAAGCTGCGAAACATTTTAATATGAAAAATGAACGTCGCTTTAATTGAAGCCGATATTAATAACTAATTTTTATGAATATGCCGCTGGAAATGATCGAAAGTAATTACTTTTTAATACGTAACCTAACATTGATTACTCTGAGAGAGAGAGAGAGAGAGAGAGAGAGAGAGAGAGAGAGAGAGAGAGAGAGAGAGAGAGAGTTGATAGGCATTACAAATAATGATAGTAAATGAAAGGAAACAGTGAGATATAATCATACAATAATGTCATGCGAGAATAAGAACGACGAACATGAGGATAACGATGGAAATAAATACATTACAAAGCTCTCTCCAGTGTTATATCGATAAAGAAATGGAAAGCAAAAGGGAAAGAATAAAGCCAACAAAACTGGATCTTTCTTTACACTATAAAATAGGAAAAGTAGACCATGGTCTTACTGCGTCACTTCAGCTCCTAAGGTTCCTGTCATACACTTGCTACTAAGCTATGCGACTTACTGCAATGCTAGAAAATGGCCGAATTCTTTCAGTATCCACAACGAATCCACCTTCAAGAGGAGTAGAATATCTCGCGAGGGTTGCTCGACCTGACACGCTCCTCGGGCGATGATTCACATGCGACCAGAACAGGAGCGACCGTGCTGCGAAATTTTTACAATGTTCAAAACTGTGGCGAACTTCAACAGCGAGCCTCCTCACTTGCAAAATTTCGCAGTGGAGTCCCAAGTGAGTCGTACCTAACTTCAACTTGCCTCAGTTCGCTTAAGTTACTAAGATCTTTATAGAAGTGATATTCGCTGTTTCCCTTACATTTTATGATGTTAGTAGAAAATAAAGAATGTGAATAAATAAAAAAAGGTGATAAATGATCACCATGAATGAAGTCAATAAAGAAAGTGAACGTGATTAAATAAAATGTTCAATCATTATGAATGTCTTAAATAGAAAATAAAGATTATGTATAGATATAAAGATGTTAAATGATCACTATTCACGAAGTAAATAAAAAAAAAACATGAATAAATAAAATGTGAAATCCATATAGATAAAAAGTTAAAAATGATCACACTGAATGAAAAGAACTTAGATCAGTATGAATGAATAATATGAATACAGGGTCGAATGAAATACTGTGCTGTTGAGTGGCAATCAAGCGGCATTCTAAAGCCCTTGCAGTAATCTCACGGGAATCCGCACTATTCCTGATTTTTAGGCTCAAGCCATGTTGTCCTGATGGAAGGTTCCTATAAGTAGCTTCCTAAGGAATATTTGACCACAGTGATATTCCCAGAGAATTTACCTTTAGGTCTCCAGAATTTTAACTCCTGGCGCGAATATCCTTAAAATTTCTCTTAAGGATATCGCATAATATCAGGGGACGTATATCTTGATACGACATATAGCAATCTTCACCCCAAATAGCATTTTCGCCTCGAGGGGGAAGAGTGGCAAAATAGAAGGGGAGCCGCTATCAAGGTTACCCTTTTTCCCATACTACTATTGAGTATCTAGATGGCTCCATATTCAAGAAGGCGGTTATTCCTATTTTTGTAGCGAATTCGCATGGTGGTGTTCCCTGTTGATTTAACCTTTTTGAAAATTTTTGTGAGGATTATTATGCAATCTCCAGCCTCTTTCGCCTCTGGAAAGTTGAGTATTGATTCTTTACAATGTATAGTTTTTAGCTCCTCTTCCACAGTGAAATTAGAGTAATTTATTGTGTTAGGAGCTAGGCCTGTTACTGGAGGCGCCATGGGCGCTATCGTTCATTAGGCATGAGTTATTTAGTTAGCTAAATGATTCCCAGTTGTAATAGCATTAATAATTTATGAAAGCTATTTAGGCACAATTATACTAGTAAAGATATTTATTTTATGCATAATTTCCTCTTCCTGTTGTCGATCGTATACGTTAGAGTTTCGAAGATTTAGGTAACCGAGATCTCGCCTTGCCTAGGCTAGCTAGCCCAGACGATGTAGTATACTTTCAGACATTATCCCCGTTTATCCTAGTGTATTGTGTTATTAATTCAATGGGAGATAGTATATCTCCTAGAATTATGTAACTCGACTCTCCTGTGGAGATTTAAGGGTAATCCCTCTTTCCCTCTGAATGTAGCCATAGGCTACAACCCTAACTTGGTCTTGCCATGCAGTAGACACTCCGCCTTGACTAGGCTAGTGTTTTCTGTCTCTTTCCCTGGCCGGCAGATAGCCGACTTTGGATTTCTGGAAGAACCTCAGAATATTCAGTCTTTTGCCGGTGGCCGGACAGCAGGGTGAGTAGTCACTCCCCTGCCGGCCTCAGCTGCCGACATAGGAGCCTAGACCTCCCTAAGCCGCACTTGAAGTGGTTGTATGATGCCGCCACCTTCTCCCCTGCGGTCTAGAAGACTAGTCTTGTGCTCGCAGACCCTAGGCTGAAGAATAGACATTCTTCTGCTGCTTAGGATGGCGCCGGAACTGAAACGATGTTTCTCCCATGTTGAGAGGGAGTGGCAAGCCTGCTGCCTCCCCCTTAACTCTATTGGCAGACCCTAGGTTGAAGAATAGATATTCTTCTGCCACCTAGGACAGCGCCGATTTTGAAACAGAGTTTCTTCGTTGTGTGGTAGGAGCGGCAACCCTGCCGCCTTCTTCCACACTTTATACAGGACCCTTTTCCCTACCCCCTCTGTCCTTTAGCGATGTCTTAGACATCACATTCTTTGTGGCCTTCGTCCAGCAATCTCACCGCTTGCCGGCGGGTTGCGGGGGCGGCCGGGCTCCTACTTAGCAGCTGCTTAGCCGCTCAGTCTTTCCCTTATGGACTAGCTCTGCCGGAAATATGCCGGCTGAATTACAGTATATGATTATACAGTAGCCAGTATATTTGCAGCAGAGTATACTGCAGATAGAAAACTATTGTATATATCATACAGTAGTTATTTACCAACATATCTTGTGTATCCTTGTCCAGTCTTTTGCTGAGACGAATCCTATATTGAAAGAATAGAATTCTTTCAATACTCTGATTAGAAATCAGTATACAATTTCTCCTACAATATTAAATATTTACAAGGGTCAGTGTTAGTACACTTTCTATCCCTGAAGGTTAGAACCCTTATCTTTGAGCTTCCCTGATCAGGAAGCTCTATAGTTTTAATATTGGAAGGGAAGATTACAGCAATTGGCTGGGAGGGATACACAAGTATGTGTCTTTTCTAATTTCTAGGCCAGTCGGCGACATGCCGTCTGGACCGTGCCGCCAGGTGCTAGCCATGCCGGCATAACACTGGCTGAACCACAGTATATGATTATACAGTAGCTAGTATATTTGCAATATAGTATATACTGCAAGCAGAAAACTAAAGTATTATTATACAGTAGTTACTTTATAACATATATTGTGTACCCTTGTACAGGCTTTTGCTGTGACCGAACCTAAATTTAAAGAATAGAATTCCTTTAATACTCTGATTGGTAATCAGTTAATACTTACCCCACATTATTAAATAATTAGAAGGGTCAGTGGTAGTGTACACTAATTCTATCCCTAAGGGTTAGAACCCTTCTCTTTCGAGTTGCCCAGATAAAGGAAACTCTCTATCTTTAATATTGCGGGGAGGTTACAGCAATTGGCTGGAAGGGATACACAAGTATGTGTCTTTCCCTATTTCTTTCTAGCTTACTATCCTAACCTATAATGATTAGAATTTGAATAATTTCACATCTGTTTATCACATGAAATAAACAATCGTATAATCATTTCGTTTTCCTTTCTTTACAGGAGGAACCCCAGATGACATGCGATGAGATCTTCTGCGATCTCAGGAGTAAGTATTTCTATGGTCATACAGCATGCAGGGCTCATGCCCCCTGCACCATTATTACCGAATCCCTGCAATATTGGGACCCCCAAGGTTTTGATGACCCCAAGTCAACAGACTCTAGGGATGCGGCACATATAAAGCTACGCAAATGGGTAAGAGAGTTCCAGAAGAACTCTCCGGGACCATACCTACCTAACGATAGAATGTGTAGTTTACTGTTCCCGAAAGCGGGTAGTGAAATGGTTGTGCCCCAAGCACGACTCGCACCTCCCTGCGTCAAGATTGCTATCGAGACGGATGGCAGGGAGGCACCTCTGGGAGAAGATGACGATGTCGTGTCGGAATTCCTTCCATCTGTGCCGGCCTTGGAGCCGTTACCCTCGACGTCTTCACCGTCTACCCCTCCATTAGACAACACGAGACAGGCACTGGCCCATCTTACGGATTTAATGGAGAACATTCACAAACGAGGAGAAACAAGGGAATTGAAAGTCAAGAGAGAGCTTAGTGAAGCTCCACTTATCGCCTCCTGAGGGTCATTCAAGAGTCCCACAGACCAAGACCTTCCGACCTGTTCCAAAACTAGTCCCTGGAGGTATGCGGAGATAATGCCGAGTTTGAACGGCAAACTCTACATCTCGGAGAAGATGGGAGCTGTCCCATTAGACGACATCCAGTTTTGGCCAAGCTTTAACGCTTTCCCTGATTGCTTCATTCGTCCGAAGTATGAACCAATGTCAAGAGAGGAGACAGAACCGGAGGAAGTCATGGTTTTCGACCACGATAAGGCACAGGCTCTCTTGTCAAGTAGCCTGAGAAAGGCGGGTTATTCGGTGTCGAAAGTGTCCGCCTTGAGCAAGAAACACCCTACCTTTCTTACTCCTGCTTCAATAGCATTCCCCTTAACGTGGAAGGCAGTTAAATTTGTTGCCAAGGCAGAGGAGGCAGGCAAACCATGCCCTGCACTTGAGGAGTACAGGCCTCTGTCACTAGCCTTGCCCATGCAGGAGGAATGGAAGGAAGTCCACCTAACCTTCTCAGTAGGGAAACTGGACGTGGACATCGCTGGACGACAGTTTAGCGAGAATCTCCCTAAACTTTCTAAGTTTCTCTTGTGCAAGGAACAAGAGACGAAAAAGAGACTTGCAGCCTCTTTATCCCTATAAAACTGCATAGAGATGTGTGCAGGCCAATAAAGTACCCCAGACATGCTCACGGTCCTGGCCAAAATGCATATGGCCACCCTAGTAAAGGACCTGTATGCTTTCATGAAAGCTAGGAGAGCCTGTAGAGAGTTCGTGTTCGTTGCCGCAACAGTGAAAGATGAACCCAGGAAGTTGATATCTTCTAACATCTGGGGTAAAGGCCTCTTCCCGAACGAAGTAGTCAAAGAGGTAGTCGAGAAAGCCATCATGGAGAATAGGAACCTTCTCCAGAAGTGGAGCATCTCTTCAAAAAGGAAGTCTTCCCCGGATGCGGGTCCCCAACCTAAAAGGAAGACGAAGAAGTTTAGACTTCCCCCTCGGCCTGCTCAACAACATCCCGCAGTTATTATGACCGCGGTGTCCCAAGTGGTGGCCCAAACACAGACCACCTTCCAAGTGGTACCTCAACAGATGGTTGCCCAGTCACCAGCATTCAACCCCGGGTTTGAGAGGCAGACCACTACCTTTCGGTTGGAAGGTAAAGGATCCAGATGAGGCTCCTCTAGACATCCCTCAAGATGTAGGGGAGGATGCGGTCAAGGAGGTAAAATCTCCAATCAATCAAAGCAAGGAGATGCTTGCGGTAGGAGGGAGGCTCCAACAACATCAGGATCGTTGGACCTTCAATCCTTGGGCCCACGGCCTAATCAAGATTGGACTAGGATGGAAACGGAACAAGTCTCCACCATCATTTCTTCTATTCTTCCAACATTCCGCCCTCGTATTAAAAGAATATACCCTATAGCTCTTGAGCATACAGGTTATAAGGAAAGCAATGTCTATCAAATTCCAGTGAAGGCTGTTTTGTGTTCCCAAGAAGGATTTAAGAAGACTCTGAGTCATTCTGGACTTGTCGCCACTCAACAAGTTCATAAAAAACCAGCAAGTTCAGGATGTGAATCCTTCAACACATAAGGACCCTGTTGCAAAAAAGGGCGTTCACAGTCTCGATAGACCTGACAGATGCCTATTGGCATCTTCTAGTCAGTCGCCCCCTCTCCTCCTACCTAGGATTCAAGTTACAGAAGATGAAGTATGTGCTAGGAGCCATACCCTTCGGACTAAACATAGTCCCAAGTATCTTCATGAAACTTGCAGACGCAATCGTGCAACAACTACGCCTAGAAGATGTTCAGGTAGCAGCGTACCTGGACGACTGGCTGATGCGGGCAGCATCCAAAACGGCTTGTCTACAAGTATGCAAAGAAGTGATCCAGTTCCTAGAACATCCGTGATGCATGATCGACTTCAAGAAGTCTCGACTCTCTCCAGCTCCAGGGTTTCTGGAACCTGATGTCACATTGTCTCTCCATTCCCTCAGTGAAGAGGAGGCAGATAGCAGGGTCTGTCAAGAGACTACTGTAATCCGACAATATTTCAAGATGCCAACAGGAAAGAGTACTGGGCTCTCTCCAGTTCGCAGCAATAACAGACCCAGTGCTAAGAGCACAGCTGAAAGATGCGTTAGGAGTCTGGAGAAGATACGCATCAAACGCTCGAAGAGATCTAAAATGACCGATACTGGCCTTACTTCAATCACTTCTCAACCCATGGTCGAAGGCCAAGAGCCTAATGAGGACCGTGCCCTTGCAACCACCTCTGCCGTCGATGACCATCCACATGGATGCCTCGACAGAAGATCGGGGAGTTCACTCCCATCAAAAGAAAGTCCAAGGGACCTGGGCTTCTCTGTTTAAGGCCTTTCTCATCAACATTTTGGAAGCCATGGCAGTCCTCTTGACGTTGGGAAAACTCTCCCCTCGCAGATCAGTCCTCATCAGGCTGATCTTGGACAGAGAAGTGATAGTGAGATGTCTGAACCGACTAGGCTCGAGATCGTCCCATATAAATCATGTGATATTAGCCATCCTTTGTCTAGAGAGATGGCTCCTATCAGCAGTTCACTTACAAAAGATCCGCAATGTGACAGCGGATGCTCTATTCAGGCTCAAGCCAATGGAATCAGAATGGTCCACAGATGCAAACTCATTCTCTTCCACTTTGGAAAAAGTCCCGGAACTGCAGATCGACCTCTTCACGACGAGCAACATCAAGAAACTACCTCGATATGTAGCCCTATATGAGGACCCTCTAGAGGTGGACGCCATGTCTCTAGTTTGAAACGAATGGACCACCCGGAAATTCATGCTCCTTCCATCCAATCTCCTGCTGAAGGTCCTCAATAAGCTGAGATCCTTCCAGGCCGTTCAGCTCTAGTGGCCTCCAAGTGGTCCAAGAGCAGCTGATTCCCTCTAATGATGGAACTGAGGCTGAGGCTGGTCCTTGTACCGAACCCAGCGTTAGCTCAACGGGTTCAGAAGTCAACTGTCTTCGCTTGATCACAGAGAACCCAAAACGTTCATTTCATGATTTTCTAGCCCTAGTGGTCAAGAAAAGATTTGGGATCTCAAAAGGCAGTATAGACTTCTTAGAAGAATACAAGTCTTAGTCAACTAAAAGACAATATGAATCGTCTTGGAAAAGGTGGGTTGCTTTAGTTAAAGCAAAAGGACCGAAAAAAATTTCAATAGACTTCTGTCTGTCCTTTATCCACCTTCATAAACAAGGTCTGGCAGCCAACACGATAACTACGTGCAAGTCAGCCTTGACTAGACCTCTTCTATATGCCTTTCAAGTGGACCTGACGAACGAAATCTTTAACAAGATCCCGAAGGCATGCGCTAGACTTAGGCCTGCAACTCCTCCAAAGCCCATTTCATGGTCTTTGGACAAGGTCCTACATTATGCCTCATCTGTGAACAATGAAGATTGTTCTCTCAAGGATCTAACCCAGAAGGTTATTTTTCTGTTCGCTATAGCCTCAGGGGCTAGAGATAGTGAAATAGTAGCCCTATCAAGAAATGAGGGTCACATTCAGCTCACAGAAGTGGGAGAACTGATTCTCTTTCCTGATCCAACCTTTCTCGCTAAGAACGAGCTACCCACTAAAAGATGGGGTCCCTGGAGAATCTGCCCTTTGAAGGAAGATGTTTCTCTATGTCCAGTAGAGTGTCTAAAGGTCAATCTTCGTAGAACTTCAGACTTCAGGGGAGGACAGCTCTTCAAAGGAGAAACGTCAGGATCAAACTTGACCCTAAAACAACTAAGGGCGAAGCTCACCTACTTCATTCGCAGAGCGAATCCTGACAGTGCACCCGCAGGTCATGATCCAAGAAAAATGGCTACATCACTGAACTTTTTTCAGTATATGGACTTTAAGCGTCTTCACTCATATACTGGATGAAAATCATCCAGAGTGTTCTACAAACACTACGCAAAGCAAGTCCACGAATTGAAGCATTATGTGGTGGCGGCAGGTAGTGTATTAAAACCTGTCGTCTAGTGCTGCGATGAACAGTTAATTGATTGGGACTATCAATTAGGGTGAAAAGGTGTTGACACTTCCAGTGCGATACTTTTTAAGTGGGTGTCACCATGGTGACACTAAGACTGGAATTATACAGATAACACTGGTGCCATGTGTACATAGTACACAATGTTGATAATATACAACATTTTTCCCAACATTATTGGGAAAATTTATAAAAATGTTCAATTTTAAAGTGGCACTCATCATTTCTTCCCCTTCAGGGAGGATAATATTTTCTGTATATGTTGCACGTATAATTCCCTTAACATGTTACATTTCGTTAC
The DNA here is from genome assembly GCF_036898095.1 of Palaemon carinicauda. NCBI lineage: Eukaryota > Metazoa > Arthropoda > Malacostraca > Decapoda > Palaemonidae > Palaemon > Palaemon carinicauda. The sequence goes on along the minus strand of NC_090755.1, from coordinate 46,758,148 downwards.
ACTCATTATTCCATTTAGTCATTTATTCGAAATAAATTTCTATTAGAGTGTAATTGCGTCCTATTTCACCCTGTAATTAGTACATTAAAAATGCCAGAGTTCTCTTACTTATTTAATTAAGTAACCCTCATATCATTGTATGCTTACAAACAATGGATATAGTGGACTCTTAATTGCTCCGACAATATATAAAAACTGTGAGACCCTTTGTATATCTAGTGGATACTTATGTTTGCTCATACAATGTATGCTAACCTTGAGGCCCCTTTTCTACCGTCTAGTATGACATTGCCTATGATTAGTGGTAATGACGGATAACGGTAACGTCATTTGTCTCAATGGTCCAGATGACCATAGAAAAATTGTCCCAAGGTTAAGGCACCTATGAAAATCCACAGATACAGTACTTTCTAGTAATTCTCTGGTAAGCTTCCATCAGGACGACATGGCTTGAGCCCAAAAAACGGATTTTGAGCTAAGCAAAAAATCTATTTTTGGGTGAGATAGCCATGTCGTCCTGATGGACCCGCCCTCCTTTTCTATAGAAAAGGCCTTGGCAGGATCCCTCCCGAAACTACTATATCTGTAGCACCATGCTCAATGCTACAAGGAATAACCGCCATCTTGGATATGTTGCCATCTAGATACTTTATAGTAGTATGGGAGAAAGGGTAACCTTGATAACGGCTCCTTCTATTTTGCCATTCTTCCCCTCGAGGCAAAATCGCTATTGGTTATGAAGATTGCTATGTGTCGTATCAAGATATACGTCCCTTGATATTATGCGATATCCTTAAGAGAAATTTTAAGGATATTTACGCTAGGAGTTAGAATTCTGGAGACCTAAAGGTTTATTCTCTGGGAATATCACTGTAGTCAAATATTCCGTTGGAAGCTACTTATAGGAACCTACCATCATGATGACATGGCTATTTCACACAAAAATAGATTTCCGTTTATTCGTAAGCTTAATAACCATGCTGAACGCAGTAGGCTTCGACTCACGCTCGACTCTATCGCACAATAAGCAAGCAGAATGTAGCACGAAGCGTGCGACAGTTCGTTCCAACATAAAACAGCAAAAAATCTCAATCAATCGCTTAACATCCATCATTTTTCTTTTTTAATAAAAAGGAGTCGCAGATATTAGTTGCAGATGTGTGATCCAGACCTAAAAAGGACATTTCACCGAGTACAACCTGGAAAAATTGAACGGGACCACACTCAAATATGATCGCAGCTCTGAATTTCCCGTATTCGCAGGCAAAATCCCTGCAATCAACACCATTATTTTCTGTGTATGCTCCATGTTCGATGTTATCTTATTTGACCTTTGATGTGTACGCCCTACCTGAGTCCTATATGCTCTATAGACGATCAAAATTCACATTACCTGTGTCTATCCACTTTATATGATGCGATCTTAAAATGACCAGGACCTGTTTTGTTCAATTAGTCTGTGACATAGTGTTGATCACTCGGCACTCTATCCTCGGCTAACCAAGAGCCATTTTTGGCCCCTCTAGCAATACACATGTTGCAACATACTCTCGATTAATGCGCGTTAGATGCGATATAAACGCTCAAGCTTTATTGGTCCTTCAACCAATACGTGCTTTCCTTGACCTTGCTTGCCTTTTTAATGCTCTCTGTGCGGTTTTTGGTCCTATCAAAAGACTGAGAGACCATTCCTAAACCATGGGCAACACTCAGTCAATCGTCGACTGTGTGCGACTAGTGGCGACTAAGCCACTTTCTGAGATCACAGCTCAGTCTTCCGGGAAGATTTCTTGTTGAAATGACCCCTTAACTGCTTTACCTTCTCCACATTACTTATAGTCAATGCTATTTTCTGACTCCTAATCATCATTTCTGCTGGCTACTTCTTATCTAAGTTACTTTACACTGCTACTCACCATCCTTATTATATCCTGCCTTCCACCATTGCGATGCCATTAGTTATCATTTTAATTTTCCCTGTTTAAATGTTTCTCGTGAGCCTCAGAGGTAAGGGACATGTCATTGCATTTGTCACCCAAGGTCCTAAAGACCAACTATACATACATATGACCAGCATCCAATCTCCTTCTTCACCCAGGTTAGGACCAGGGTGTGATCGGCAATTGCCTCCGAGAATTTAATAGGTATATCTCATTGCTTCCAAACCACCGTTGGCTAAGTAGCAGGCCTTGCTGAAAACTATAGAGCTGTGAGCAAGGTGCTACCTCCTATCTCAAGGATTACGAGTCGGAAGGGTTTCTAATTACCTATAATCACATTTATATTATTCTACATTAGTCTTTGTCTCATACTGATAACCCATGTTATTTAAATGTTCCTTACTCACACACGTCACCCTCTGCGGGCTAGTTATCATGAATGTTACTTTTTACATACTACTTGTCAGAAGCAGTGGCTCCCGTTTGCTATTTCTTATCAGCATTTCTTAATGCCAGCTACCTATTGTATGCGCTCCTTTTTGACTAACGCTTGTCATACCTCATAATTTCTGAATACTTCTTTTTACCCTCTTTACTTTCAGCTACTACTTATTGTATGTTACGATTTGTCTACTTCATCTTTGGATTTTTCATTTCCAACAACATACCATAAGCATTATTTTCTGCCTGATGCTTATCATAGGTGCTACTTTCTGCATGTAAATTACGATTTGCATTAGTTTCTGTCTGTCACTTATCATCCCCTTCAATTATTGACTGCTTCCTTATTCATACTTGTTACGTTTGATAGGTGGTTAACTTCGTTACTCTCAGTCTGCTTCTTATTATTTGCATTACATTCTGCTTGTTTCCCATCGACTGTATTATATTTTGCCTATTATCTATGGTAATTGTTACTTTCTTCTTCTTTTGTTATTTATCAAAACTTATATTACTTATCTTCATTACTTTTTGCCTCTCACTCATCATGCTTGCAGTTTTCTTGTTGCTCCTTATCAAACTAACTTCTTTTTGCCTGCTGTTTACTATCACTGTTATATGTTTTTGTTTTGTTTCATGTTATATCTGTTAATTCATAGTTTAGTTTAGAAGAATGAAGAGTAACGCCTCCTGTTACTTCATCCTTAAGAAGTATGACAAGTAACTCCTCTCGTTACTTCATCCTTCATAAGGAAGAAAAGTAACTCCTCCTACTACCTCATCCTTTAGAAAAAGGACGAGTAACTCCTCCTATTACATAATTCTTTAGAAGAATGACGAGTATCTCTTCCTGTTACTTCATTATTTAAAAAATGACGCGTAACTCCTCCTATTACTTCATCCTTTGGAGGAATGACGAGTAATTCCTCCTGTTACTTCATCCTTTTGAAGAATGAGGAGTAACTATTCTTGTTACTTCATTCTTTAGAAAAAGGACGAGAAACTCCTCCTGTTACTTCATCCTTTAGAAGAATGACGAGAACTCCTCTTGTTACTTCATCCTTAAGAAGGATGGTGGGTAACTCCTGTTATTTCATCCTTTAAAAGAAGGACGAGTAACGCCTTCTTTTACTTCATTCTTTAGAAGAATGAAGAGTAACTCTTCCTGTTACTCCATCCTTCAGTAAAAGGATAAGTAATTCCTCTTGTTACTTCATCTTTTAGAAGGATTTTGAGTAACTCCTCCTGTTACTTTATCCTTTAAAAGAATGACGAATAACTCCTTCTGTTACTTCATTCTTTAGAAGGATGGTGGGTAACTCCTCCTGTTATTTCATATTTTAAAAGAAGGACGAGTAACGCCTTCTGTTACTTCATTCTTTAGAAGAATGAAGAGTAACTCTTCCTGTTACTCCATCCTTCAGTAGAAGGATAAGTAATTCCTCTTGTTACTTCATCTTTTAGAAGGATGTTGAGTAACTCCTCCTGTTACTTCATCCTTTAAAAGAATGACGAATAACTCCTTCTGTTACTTCATTCTTTAGAAGAATGACGAGTAACTCCTCTTGTTACTTCATCCTTAAGAAGGCTGGCTGGTAACTCCTCCTTTTGTTTCATCCTTTAAAAGAAGGACGAGTAACTCCTTCTGTTACTTCATTCTTTAGAAGAATGAAGAATAACTCTTCCTGTTACTCCATCCTTCAGTAGAAGGATGAGTAATTCCTCTTGTAACTTCATCTTTTAGAAGAATGATGAGTAACTCATCCTGTTACTCCATCATTTAGAATATTGACGAGTAATTCCTTATGTTACCTCATCCTTTAGAAGAATAACGAGTAGCTCCTCCTGTTACTTCATCCTTCAGAACAATGACGAGTAACTTCTCTTGTTACTTCATCCCTTAGGAGGACGATAGGTAACTCCTCCTGTTACTTCATCCCTTAGGAGGACGATAGGTAACTCCTCCTGTTACTTCATCCTTTGGAAGAATGACGAGTTACTCCTCCTGTTACTTTATGCTTTATAAGAATGACGGGTAACTCCTCTTATTGCTTCATCCTTTAAGAGGACGATGGGTAACTCCTCCTGTTACTTCATCGTTTAGAAGAATGATGAGTAACTCCACCTGTTATTCCATCCTCTAGAAGAATGACGAGTTTCTCCTCTTGTTACTTCATCCTTTATAAGAATGATGAAGAACTCCTCCGGCAACTTCATCTTTTAGGAGAATGGAGCGTTAACTTCTCCCGTTACTTCATCCTTTAGAAGAATGACGAGTAGCTCCTCCTGTTACTTCCTGCTTTAAAAGAATGACGAGTTTTCCCTCTTGTTACTTCATCCTTTAAGAGGCCGATGGGTGACTCTTCCTGTTACTTCATCCTTTAGAAGAATGACGAGTAACTCCACCTGTTACTTCATCCTCTAGAAGAATGACGAGTTTATCCTCTTGTTACTTCATCCTTTAGAAGAATGACGAGGAACTCCTCATGCTACTTCATCTTTTAGGAGAATGGTGCGTTTAATTTTCCTGTTACTCCATCCTTTAGAAGAATGATGAGTACCTCCTCCAGTTACTTCATGCTTTAGAAGAATGACGAGTAACTACTCTTGTTACTTCATGGTTTAAAAAGATGATGGGTAACTCCTCCTACTTCAGCCTATAGAAGGATGATGAGCAACTCCTAGTGTTACTTCATCTATTAGAAGAATAACGAGTAACTTCTCTTGTTACTTCATCGTTTAGAAGAATGCCGAGTAACTGCTATTATTACTTCATCCTTTATTAGGACGATGGGTGACTCTTCCTGTTACTTCATCCTCTAGAAGAATGACGAGTAACTCCACCTGTTACTTCATCCTCTAGAAGAATGACGAGTTTTTCCTCTTGTTATTTCATCCTTTATAAGAATGACGAGGAACTCCTCCTGCTACTTCATCTTTTAGGAGAATGGTGCGTTTAACTTTTCCTGTTACTCCATCCTTTAGAAGAATGATGAGTAACTACTCTTGTTACTTCATCGTTTAAAAAGATGATGGGTAACTCCTCCTACTTCAGCCTATAGAAGGATGATGAGCAACTCCTAGTGTTACTTCATCTATTAGAAGAATAACGAGTAACTTCTCTTGTTACTTCATCGTCTAGAAGAATGCTGAGTAACTGCTCTTATTATTTCATCTTTAAGAAGAATGACGATTAACTCCTCCTGTCACTTCATCTTTTAGAAAAATGGCAAGTAACACCTCCTGTTACTTCATTTCTTAGAAGAAGGATGAGTAATTCCCCCTGTTACTTCCTTCTTTAGAAAAATGATGAGTAACTCCTCCTGCTACTTCATTCTTTAGAAGAATGACACATCACTCCTTATGTTAATTCATCCTTTGGAAGAATGATGAGTAAATCCCCCTGATATTTCATCCTTTACAAGAATGATGAGTAATTCCTCCTGTTACTTCTTTCTTTAGAAAAAAATAACGAGTAACTCCTCATCTTACTTCATTCATCAGAAGATTGACGAGTAACTCCTTCTGTTACTTCACCCTTTCGAAGAATGATGAGTAAATCCTACTGTTCCTTCATCCTTTAGAAGAATGATTAGTAATTCCTCCTGTTACCCTCTTTCTTTAGAAAATAACAAGTAACTCCTCTTCTTACTTCATTCATCAGATGATTGATGAGTAACTCCTTCTGTTACTTCACCTTTTGAAGAATGATGATTAACTTTTACTGTTTCTTCATCCTTTAGAAGAATGATGAGAAATTCCTCCTGTTACTTCCTTCTTTAGAAAAATGACGTGTAACTCCTCCTGTTACTTCATTCTTCAGAAGATTGATGAGTAACTCCTACTGTTAATTCATCCTTTAGAAGAATGATGAGTAACTCCTCCTGATACTTCATCCTTTAGAAGAATGATGAGTAATTCCTCCTGATACTTCATCCTTTAGAAGAATGATGAGTAATTCCTCCTGTTACTTCTTTCTTTAGAAAAAATAACGGGTAACTCCTCATCTTACTTCATTCATCAGAAGATTGACGAGTAACTCCTTCTGTTATTCACCCTTTCGAAGAATGATGAGTAAATCCTACTGTTCCTTCATCCTTTAGAAGATTGATGAGTAATTCCTCCTGTTACTTCTTTCTTTAGAGAATAACAATAACTCCTCTTCTTACTTCATTCATCAGAAGATTGATGAGTAACTCCTTCTGTTACTTCACCCTTTTGAAGAATGATGAGTAACTTTTACTGTTTCTTCATCCTTTAGAAGAATGATGAGAAATTCCTCCTGTTACTTCCTTCTTTAGAAAAATGACATGTAACTCCTCCTGTTACTTCTTTCTTTAGAAAAATAACGAGTAACTCCTTCTTTTACTTCATCCTTTAGAAGAATGATGAGCAATTCCTCCTGATACTTCATCCTTAAGAAAAATAACGAGTAATTCCTCATGTTACTTCCTTCTTTTGAAATATGATGAGTAACTCCTCCTGTTACTTTATTCTTTATGAAAATGATGAGTAACTCCTCTTCTTACTTCATCCTTTAGAAGAATGACGAGTAACTCCTCCTGTTACTCCATGTTTTAGAAGAATGGCGAGTTACTACTCCCGTTACTTAATTATTTAGAAGAATGTCGAGTAACTACTCTCCTCACTTTATCCTTTAGAATGATGATGGGTAACTCCTCCTGTTACTTCATCCATTAAAAGAATGACGAATACTCCATCTATTACTTCATCCTTTGGAAGAGTGATGAGTTAAGCTCCAGATACTTCACCCTTTAGAAGAATGATGAGTAATCCCTCCTGTTCCTTCCTCCCATAAAAGGATGACCGGTAACCATGCCTGTCACTTCATCCTTTGGAAGAATGGTGAGTAGCTCCTTCCCTTACTTCATTTTTTAGAAGAATGACCGGTAACTCATTTTGTTATTTCATTCTTTAGAAGAATGATAAGTAATTCCTCCGGTTACTTCATTTTTTAGAAGAATTACGAGTAACTTCTTCTATTACTTCTTCCTTTAGAAAAATGATGAGTAACTCCTCGTTACTTCTTGACTAGAAGAATAACGAGTAACTCCTCCTTTTACTTCATATTTTATAATAATGACGAGCTACTACTCCTGTTACTTCATTATCTAGAAGAATGACGAGTAACTCCTCTTCTTACTTCATCTTTTAGATGGATGAAGGGTAACTCCTCCTGTTACTGTTACTTCATCCGTCAGAAGAATGATGAGTAACTCCTTCTATTACTTCATTCTTTAGACGAATGATGAGTTAATCCTCTTATTACTTCATCCTTTAGAAGAATGAGGAGTAACTCATCTTGTTACATCATCCCATAGAAGGAGGATGAGTAACTCCTCCTATTACTTCATCCTTTAGAAGAATGAGGAGTAACTCATCTTGTTACATCATCCCATAGAAGGAGGATGAGTAACTCCTCCTATTACTTTATCCTTTAGAAGAATGGCATGTAACTCTTCTTGTTATTTCATTACTTTATACTATAAAAGAATGGCGAGTAACTCTTTCCACTACTTCATCCTTTAGAAGAATAACGAATAACTCATCCGGTTTCTCCATCCTTCAGAAGAATGTTGAGTAACTCTTCTTGTTACTTCATCATTTAGAAGGAGGATAAGTAACTCCTCCTGTTACTAAATTCTTTACAAGAATTATGAGTAACTCCTCCTGTTACTTCCTCCTTTAGAAGAATCAGAGTAACTCCTCCTGTTACTTCATTCTTAAGAATAATGATGAGTAACTCCTCCTGTTACTTCCTCCTTCTGAAGAATGAAGAGTAACTCATCTTGTTACTTTATTTTTTAGGAGAATGACGAGTAACTCCTCCCGTTACTTCATCCTCTAGAAGGATGACGGGTAACTCCTCTTGTTACTTCATCCTTTACATGGATGGTGATTAATTCCTCTTGTTACTTCATCCTTTAGAAATATGACGAGTAACTCCTCCTCTTATTTCATCCTTTAAAATAATGACGAGTAGTTCCTCCTGTTATTTCATCCTTTAAATGAATGACGAGTTATTCATCCTATTACTTCAATCCTTAGAAGAATATTGGGTAACTCCTCTTGTTACTTCATCCTTTAATATAATGATAAGTAATTACTAATGGTACCTAATCCTTTAGAAGAATGACGAGTAATTTCTCCTGTTACCTCATCCTACAAAAGGTTGATGGATAAGTCCTCCTGTTACTTCATCCTTCAGAAGAATGATGAGTAACTCCTCATGTTTCTTCATCCTTTAGAAGGATGATGAGCAACTTCTGTTATTTCATCCTTTAGAAGGTTGATGGATAACTCCTCTTGTTACTTCATCCTTTAGAAGAATGACGAGTAACTACAGTTACTTTATCCTTTACAAGAATGATGGGTAATTCATCCTGTTAATTCATCCTTGAGAAGAATGACGAGTAACCCCTCCTGTTACTTCATCCTTAAAAGGTTGATGTATAACTCCTCCTGTTACTTCATCCTTAAGAAGAATGATGGGTGACTCCTGTTTCTTCATCTCTCAGAAGAAGGACGAGTAACTCTTCTTGTTACTTCATCTTTTAGAAGAATGACGAGTAACTCCTCTTGTTACTTCATCTTTCAGAAGAATGACGAGTAACTCCTCCTATTACTTCATCTTTCAGAAGAATGACTGGTAATTACTCCTTTGTTCCGTAACCTAATACAAACCATGCTATTTACATGGGGGCGGAGCTGGAATGACGAGCCATTAAATTTTAACGAGGGTTAACTACCTCCTCGCTAATTAGCGGGGGGTAGGGAAGGGGTAGCTAGCTACCCCTCCCCCCCTCACACACTGTGAATAGCTCAATTCACTTTTGGCTCGGGTGATGATCAGACGTTTCTGCTCTCACCCTCACTTGACAGCCTTTAATCTGCTTTCTCTTTAACCAGTTTGTGTGTGAAGTTGGCCTCGACTCTAACAATGCGTACTGGGCCTGGACTTCCTAATCGCCCGTGCGGGACTTTTATGTCCTCTTTGGATACGGATCCTCACGCCCTTTGCCCCCTTTGCCAAGGTCATCGGTGTGACAAGGAAAATGTGTGCAGTGAGTGCAGGGAGTGGTCTGCCTCCCAGTGGGAGAAGTTCGGCCGTAGGCGCAAGAAGAAGCCCAAGAGAGACCGATCTCCATCGAAGGTGACTTTGAAGAAGGAGGTCTTTAAGGACTCTCCTTGTGCCGCCCGAACCTCCTCCGAAGGTCTCCCTTGTCCGGCTTCACCTGTGAAACCGCCAAGTGAGATTGCAGGCCCTAGTGGTTTTTGCCAACCTCGGGGTGGTGGAGAGGGCGTGGCCTCCCTTAGCGAGGTTGTTCCCTCTCCTCCCCCGGGGGAGGATATTTTATATTTTGATGAATTTGACTGTACGGTATCTAACCATGGTTTATTTCAGCTTTTGGCTTCCTTGGGGCTTAAGGGCACTCCCTCCAAGGAAGGCCTGTTTGACTTGTTGCAGCTGGGTGCTGCAGTCAAACAGTCGCCGGTAATTCCGGAGATTTATCCTTCGGACATTGTCGACGCTGTTTTGACTGTCCCTTCTGACGTGTCAAGTCAAATCCTTGATCCTGCTGCCTCGGATGTTGCTGAAGACTCACCTCTCCCTTCCGCGCTGCCTTCGGAGGGAAGGGTGGGTCCTCCGGTCTCTCCTACGAGCTCCTCTCCCCCCCGGGGTAGCGCGCTTTCAGAGACACCTCTTCGAAGGACCGATGACCCTGACTCCTTACCCAGGGGTCGCATTCGACGTAAGGCCCGTAGGCCTCTTCGAGAGAGTGGGCTCCCTTCTCCCTATAAAGGGGTGAAGAGGCGCCTCTTTGGGTCTCCTTCTCCTCCCCCTGCGAAGGAACTACCTCGTCAGGAGAAGGTCATATCTACAACATCCCTTGACCTCTCTGCGGATCGTTCACGATCCCCTACTCCTGCCAGATCTTCATTGCTGCCGTCACCTGTAATCCTACAGGCACCGTCCCCTTCGGGGGAGAAGGACTCTGGGGTTAAGTCCCTGGGCCCTGTGCGTGCACCTGCGAGCTTGCGTGCAGTTGAGCGTAGGTCATCTTCGTCACCTACTCATCAACGATCTCCTGTTCGCCAGCGCTCTCCAACGCGCCAGCGATCTCCTGTGCGCTGGCGCTCTCCTGCTCACCAGCGCTCCCCTGGGCGCGCTCTTCATCTTGAGGATGATCAACGCTCCCCAACGCGCCAGCGATCTCCTGCTCTCCAGCGCCTTTCTGGGCGCGCTCTTCAGCCTGTGAAGGACCAATGCTCCCCAACGCGCCAGCGATCTCCTGCACGCCGGGGCTCTCTTGCGCGCCAGCGCTCTCCTGGACATCCAGAGAAGGTGCAACGCCTTCCAACGCGCCAGCGATCTCCTACTCGCCAGAGCTCCCCTGCTCGCCAGCGCTCTTTAGGGCGCCCCCAGCCTGAGAAGCAACAACTTTCTGATGGGCGCACTGTGCACCATCACTCTCCTGCGCGCGCGCAAGCACGCTCTAGTGCCTGGGCCTGTTGCACGCCCTGCGCGCCCACGCTCGCCAGCGCCCTCAAGATCTTCGGATTCAGACGCTCGCAAGGGTTCACCTTTGCCTCACTCGTCGATTCCTGCACTCCCAGTTGCCCCTGCGCGCCCTTCGATTTCTGAGCGCCTCTTAAGTTTGGCGCACACACGCCCACGATCTCCTAAAGCTCGCCCTTCACGCCAACATGCTGTGGGGCCTGCAGGCTCTAAAGAAGGGGCCTCTCCTTCATGCGCCCCAATCACTGACAGATCTGCGCGCCACCAGTTGAGGGAGATCAAGTCTTCTAGGAGACATCTCTCTCCCTCCCACCATCACCAGCGCTCTCCTAAGAGGTCGCGCGCCCACTCGCCAGCTCATTTTCTGGAACGTTCTCCTACGCGTTCATATGCACCCTCTCCTACTCGACCTCGTGCATACCCTCCTACGCGCCATTCACCTACGCGCTCCCACGCGCATTCACCTGCCCACCAATCACCTGCGCGGCATCATTCGCGGTCCTATGGTCACCATTCTCCTACGCGCGAAAACTCACCCACAGGGCGCTCGCCTACGCGCCATCGCGCTACCTCTCCCGCGCGCGAAACTTTTTTCACGAGCTCTCCCGGGCGCGGCATCGCTCCCGCCCGTGTGGGTCATACGGATCGCAAGGATCCTCAGCAGGACGCTCCTCCTGGGAGGCGTTCCCAGGATTCACCTCTGCACAAGAGGAGGACAACGGCAGAACAAGAAAGATCGGCAGAGAGGTCTAGGCAATCATCTTTTTCTTTTCAGGAAGGCCCCGTGGTGTCCACTCCTAAGGGTCGCGAGATCCCCTTTTCTCCAGCGGGGATTGCTGACACAGCGTCAGTTACCCGTCTACCATGGTTCCGCCACATGATCAATGCTGTGGTCCAGGCTATTAAGCCTTCCAGCACTGATCAGGGACGGGACTCTGTGACGGGTTCTCCACCGTTGAAGAAAAGGAAAGGAGTGGGCTTCGTGATGACTCCTCCCCGGGAAAAGCTGGTCTCCAGGAACCCCATCAGGCAGACCCCTTCTCCTTCTCCAACCTCTGCAGCTCCACCCCCTCCTGTAGATGAGTTTATCTCGTCCTCGGGGGATTCATCTAACTCGGAGAATTCTCCCTTGGTACCAAGGGGAGAATTTTCTCCGGATAGAGGAGGGGTTGCACGGGAGGAGGTTCTTCCTCGGCCGTCTGTGTTGGAGTCCTACTTTCCTCCCAGGAGGAAATCGAAGGAAACCAAGACTGTTCCAAAATCTTCATCGAGGATTCGTCAAGAGCCAGCAATCCCTAGGGAGGACGTCCACGTTTCTCCCCAAGAAGACCTCTTGGGGATGGGAGACTTAGCTGCCAGTCCACCAAGAGGAGAGCACAGCGAGTCAGAACATGCATTCTGGCAGGTCCTTGGATTGATGAGGGAGCTCAACAAAATCAAGGACCCGGAGACAGCCCCTTGCGAGGGGAAAGACACCGTGCTTGACGAAGTCTTTGGTGTCCAGAAGCCCCCCAAGACTAGTGCGCCTTTGCCCGGGTCTAAAGGGGTGAAAGGCGCCAGGGACAAGGTCAAAGCTCAACTCTCCGGTCTGGCCTCCTCAGGACGTTCTTCTGCCGGGTTCAGACTCCTCCCACCTCCTCTAGTTCAACAGAGGAGGTATTTCGAGATCGACGGGAGTCTTGCATGTCTCTTCCACTCCATCATTCCGTGGAAGAACTAGCTAAGGGAACTCCTTTCGAGAAGCTCTCTACCCGGCAGGTGACGTTTGCGGCGTCAGAGACCCAAAACCTGGAAAAAGTCGCAAAGAGTGCCATGCAGGCAACTTCGTGTCTTGATCTCTGGCTTGAGTCTCTGGGCATCCTATTGCGATCTGAGGATCTGTCCAAGGAGAGCAATAGGAAAGCTTTGGAGACCTTCCTCCTCTCAGGCACTCGCTCTATTGAGTTTCTAGCCCACCAGGTCACTAACCTGTGGGCCAACTTGATCCTCAAAAGACGCGATTCAGTGTCCGAGAGGTTCCATCCGAAGATCCCCACTGCAGACGTCAGCAGGCTCAGGCACTCCTCTATTTTTGGAGGGGAGTTGCTGGAGCCTCGTGGCATGGAGCAGTCGGCTGAGAGGTGGAGGAGGTCGAACCAGGACTCTCTCCTCCAAAGGGCCCTGACATTTCGGCCCTATAAACCTCCAGCCCCTCAACAATAACGTCAACAGTAGCCTCGCAGGACACCTAAGCAGGCTCCGGCAGCTAAGACTCCTAAAGGAAGCGGCAAAGGTCGCAAACACTGGGAGTGGCAGTCCCCCCCACGTGTCCACCTGTGGGGGGATGCCTAAAAAGTTGCGTGCAGAGGTGGCAGCAACTCGGGGCCGACCCTTGGACGGTCTCTGTGATTGGTCAAGGGTATCGCGTCCCGTTCACAACATCTCTACCTCCCGTGACAGTGAATTCAGTGTCGTTGAACTCCTATGCCTTGGGATCGGCAAAGGGGTTGGCCCTCCGGGCAGAAGTCGAGACCATGCTCAAGAAGGATGCTCTCCAGGAGGTCAAGGATGGCTCCCCAGGCTTCTTCAGTCGACTCTTTCTTGTAAAGAAGGCGTCTGGAGGCTGGAGACCGGTCATCGACCTCTCAGCACTGAACAAGTTTGTCGTACAAACTCGTTTCAGTATGGAGACAGCGGACATGGTCAGACTTGCAGTGAGACCACAAGACTTTATGTGCACTCTGGATTTGAAGGACGCGTACTTCCAGATCCCCATCCATCCGTCTTCCAGGAAGTACTTAAGATTCGGCCTAGACGGCAAGACCTACCAGTTCAAGGTGCTGTGTTTCGGTCTCTCCACGGCACCCCAGGTGTTCACCAAGGTGTTCACTTTGATCTCGTCGTGGGCTCACAGGAACGGCATCCGTCTCCTTCGTTATCTGGACGACTGGCTAGTCGACCCTTCTGCGACACCGAGACAGGCTTCTGGAAGTTTGCTAAGATCTAGGGATCTTGGTAAATCTCGAGAAGTCCTCTCTGCGCCCTACGAAGAAACTAGTATACCTAGGCATGAAACTAGACACGATTCTCCACAAAGCCTTTCCATCAGACGAAAGGATAGCAAGGCTGAGGAAGGTAGCAGAACCTTTCCTCAGACGAGGAGAGCTTCCGGCCCAACTGTGGTTACGTCTCTTAGGCCATCTATCATCTTTGGTTCGTCTTGTTCCAAACGGCCGCCTCAGGATGAGATCCCTTCAGTGGCGGCTGAAGTCACGATGCAATCAGGGAAACGATTCCCCGGACTTCCTAGTTCCCATAGGACCTTCGGAACGGGCGGATCTTCGATGGTGGCTGGACGACGAGAACCTACGGAAGGGAGCAGATCTCCTCGTCCTCCCCCCAGATTTGACTCTGTTTACTGACGCGTCAAATCAAGGGTGGGGGGCCCACATTCTGAACCAAAGAGCCTCAGGCCTTTGGTCAGAATCGGAAAGGTGCCTCCACATCAACCTGCTAGAATTGAAGGCCGTTTTTCTGGCTCTTCAACAGTTCCAACAAACCCTGGCGGGCCACTACGTGGTGGTGATAAGCGACAACACCACAGTAGTGGCTTATATCAACAAGCAGGGAGGTACCTTCTCGCAACAGCTATCCCATCTTGCAGTAGAGATTCTGAGATGGTCCGAAACACGCTCGATCTCACTGTCAGCTCGCTTCATTCCTGGCAAGAGGAATGTCCTCGCCGACAGCCTCAGCAGGGCGACACAGATAGTGAGTACCGAGTGGTCTTTGGATCCTCAGATAGCCAACAAAGTCCTGACTTTGTGGGGTTCTACGACTGTAGACCTGTTTGCGACAGCCTTGAATTTCAGGTTGCCCCTTTACTGCTCTCCAGTCCCGGACCCCAAGGCTTTCTGGCAGGATGCATTTCAACACAGGTGGGACAACATGGACGTTTATGCCTTCCCACCTTTTTGTCTGATGAGAAGGGTGCTCAACAAAGCCAACCTATCGGTCAACCTCTCCATGACTCTCATAGCTCCGCTATGGCATCATGCGGAATGGTTCCCGGATCTTCTGCAACTCCTAACGGAACCCCCAAGAGAACTCCCTCCACGTCACGAGCTACTCAGACCACCACATTGCAACATCTTCCACAAGGCCGTAGCTTCGCTTCGGCTTCACGCCTGGAGACTATCCAGCGACTCCTCACGGAGAGAGGATTTTCTCAACAGGTTGCGGACAGGATGTCTCGGCACCTGCGAGAATCCTCTGCCAGCGTCTACCAGGCGAAGTGGAAAGTCTTTTGTTGTTGGTGTCGTGGAAGGGGTTTCTCTCTGCTCGATGCCACTATTCCAACAATAGTGGAGTTCCTTGTATATCTTCGGGAGGAAATGCGCCTTTCGGTCTCGGCGGTGAAAGGCTATCGCTCAGCCTTAAGCTTAACCTTCAGGCTGAAAGGAGTGGATATTTCCTCTTCGTTGGAACTTTCTCTACTCATACGCAACTACGAGCTTACTTGCCCCCAGTCGGAAGTCAGACCCCCTCCTTGGAACGTGGTTCAAGTGCTCAGGGCTCTGAAAAGAGCTCCCTTTGAACCATTACGCCAGGCATCTGATCGCCACCTATCGTGGAAGACGGTGTTCCTACTCGCGTTGGCCTCGGCCAAACGACTAAGTGAACTTCATGGTCTCTCCTACGACGTTGCCCATTCAAGGGGATGGGGGGAGGTAACGTTCGGGTTCGTCCCTGAGTTCATTGCTAAGAATCAAAACCCTGGGGTGTCGGATCCAAGATTCGACTCCTTCAGGGTAACGAGTCTACGTTCTGTAACAAATGACCCAGACCATCTGTTACTGTGCCCAGTCAGGGGTCTGAGGCGCTACCTCAAAAGAACAGCTGCAGCCCGTCCTCATGTGCAAGCTTTGTTTGTGAGCACAGGGAGGACAAAGAGGAGGGTCACCAAGAACTCCATCTCTTCATGGATTCGCAAGGTGATAAGCAGCACCTTGAATCCCGACTCTCCTCCGTCATGTCGTCCCAGAGCTCACGACGTCAGGGGTGTTGCTACTTCCCTGGCCTTCAAGAGAAACTTCTCTGTGACGCAGGTTCTACAAGCTGGGGTCTGGAAACGTCAGACGACGTTCACAGCCCACTACCTGCAAGACGTGACCCACAGGAACCTCGATACGTTTTCTATTGGTCCTGTGGTGGCTGCACAACAGCTGGTCTAACCTCAGGCTCCTTCTTGGACAAGTAGCAGAAGGTTAAGGGCATTGTTACCCGGTTTTAGTCTGCGTGTTTGAAAGAGTATGTCTGGCCCTTACTTCTTTCTTCATTCTCCCCTCTCTTGGGGATAGCAGCATCCAGGTCTTTGCGCAGCTGACCTCAACCTCTGCAGGTAAACCATGCTTCCTTGTGCTCCTAGTATTAGCCTTAATACTGTCGCGTTCCCCATACCCTGACGAGGTGGTATTGGGAACGTCCTAGCCTAGAGTTCCACATAAGAACTCCAGGTCAACTTCCTAGGACGAGTCACGTTATTCTCCTTCACACACATCCTGGTAGGCCGCACGATGGTCAAACATGACAACGTGTCAAGGTTAGGGGCTCCCGTTCCTTGAGTTCTACAACTCGGAATTGGAGTCCCCAGGTAAAGCCGAAGCCAGAAGGCTGGGGACTTTCCGCCCTTCCTAAGGGTAAGTCACCCCATGTAAATAGCTTGGTTTGTATTAGGTTACGGAACAAATGACAAATTTCGTAGATAATTTGTATTTTTCCTACCATACAAACCTTAGCTATTTACGCAAATGTTACCCGCCAGCCCTGACCCCCAAGTCAAGTCCTACCTTTAAGTGAATTGAGCTATTCACAGTGTGTGAGGGGGAGGGGGGGGGAGGGGTAGCTAGCTACCCCTTCCCTACCCCCCGCTAATTAGCGAGGGGGTAGTTAACCCTCGTTAAAATCTATTGGCTCTTCATTTCAGCTCCGCCCCCATGTAAATAGCTAAGGTTTGTATGGTAGGAAAAATACAAATTATCTACGAAATTTGTCATGTTACTTTATCTTTTAGAAGAATGACAGGTAACTCCTCCAGTTACTTCATCCCTTAGAAGAATGACGAGTAACTCCTCGTCACTTCCGCCTTTAGAAGAATTACGAGTAACTCATTCTATTCCTTCATCCTTAAGAAGAATGTCGAGTAACTCCTCCTGTTAGTGCCTCCTTTAGACGGATCATAGGTAACTGCTCCTATTAATTCATCCTTCAGAAGAATCATGGGTACCTCCTCGTGTTATTTCATACCTTAGATGACGAGTAACTCATGTTGTTATTTCATCCTTTAGATGAATGACGAGTAACGCTTCCTATTACTTCATCCTTCAGAAGAATACTGAGTAACTACTCCTGTTGGTTTATCCGTTAAAAGAATGTTGAGTAACCCCTCATTATACTTCATCCTTGAGGAGAATGACGAGTAAATTCTCCTATTACTTCATCCTTGAGAAGAATGCTGATTACTCCTCTTGTTACTTCATCCATTAAAAGAATGACAAGTAATTCCTCTCACTACTTTATCCTTTAGAAGAATCGCGAGTAACTCTTCCTGATACTTCTTCCTTTAGAAGAATGACGAGTAACTCCTCTTGTTACTTCATTCTTTAGAAGGATGAAGTAGGTAAGTAGTAGGTTGGCCATGGCACCAGCCACCTGTTGAGATACTATAGCTAGAGAGTTTTTTTATCCTTTGACTGTGCTTATGGCTCATTTTTCTTTGCCTACACATACACTGAATAGTCTGGCATATTCTTTACACATTCTCGTCTTTCCTCATACACCTGACAATACTGAGATTACCAAACAATTCCTTCTCGCTCACGAGGCTAATTATTATATTGTAATTTTTTAGTGGCTACTTTGCTCTTGGTAAGGGTAGAATAGACTCTTTAGCTATGATAAACAGCTCTTCTACGAGAAGGACACTCCAAAATCAAACCATTGTTCTCTAATCTTGGATAGTGCCATAGCCTCTGTACCATGGTCTTCCACTGTCTTATATTAGAGTTTTCTTGCTTGAGGATACACTCGGGCACAATACTCTATCTCATTTTATTTTTCTGCCTCTTGTTTTTATTTTTTGAAATATAGTGTTGGGCACGCTTAATAGAGGAGCCATGGATGCCTGTTGTTTTATCAAGAGCCTTTCTTTTTCTTATCTCTCTTTTTTGTTTTTTTAATCCATCCGTACTCTTCTCCCTTCAGTTGAAGTGGCTATCCTGGAGGGCATTTAGCCTTCCATGGTGTATCCGCTCCGCCATGTTGACCGGTTTTTCCGACTTTTTTTTTATATCTCTGGGTCTCAGTAATCACTTTATTTACATTTCCTTAAAACAGACTGTTTTTGTTATCATTCTTGTTAATTTAGTTGATAAGTAGTATGTATCTTTTTCATTGCTATTGATTATAATGATGTCGGAAGACATTGAGCGAAATCCGGGACCAGTACACCCTAGATTTCGTTAATGTCGTATACTTTATTGCAATATTCTTGGACTTCATGCAAATATTCAAGACCTTACAGTTGCGTCCACACAGTATGATATTCTTTTGTGCTTGAACACTCTGGTTTCTAATAGGAGGCATTCATATGAGCTCCTTATAACTGGTTTTAAGAAGCCAATAATTTTGAAATGGGATGCCATTCCTAGGGCCAGGGGAATGGCGTTGTATATTAGGACTAAGTTCCCTGCATCTCATAAGTCCTGGTATGAATGTTGATGTCATGAGATTCAGGTAATACAAGTTTGTGGCAGCCATAAACACTTCTATTTGTGTTCGATCCACGGAATCCAAACATGGGTGATTCTATTTTTTATTGTCTTTTTACTATTATAGCTAAGATACTAGATGATAGAAAGGCCTCTTTTGTCTTTGTCGGTGAATTTAATGCTCACCATAGGGAGGGGTTAGATTATGTTTCTTCAACTGATCGTCATGGCTTAAGAATTTCAGATTTTGCCTCCGAATCAGGCTGTGAGCAAATCATAAGTGAAGCTACTCATAGGTCTGGTAACTGCTTGGACCTCGCATACACTGACTCCCTTCGCATTATAACAAGTAAAGTTGGTTCTCCAGTCGGGACATCTGATCATGCCTTGATTTTATTAGTAGTGAAGACTGAGCAACCTGTCCCTGATGTATCATACTCATGAAAGGTTTATATGAAATCTCAAGCCGACTGGAATGGGATTTTGAGTGTTCTTTTGGGCTTGAATTGGCCATAATTGTATAGTATTGATCCTGTTGTCCCTTTGAATTTGAATCTAGTCAACATAATTGATAAGTGTATCCCTTCTCCTCTGCTGAGATACCGAGTGAAGGACAAATCCTGGTTCAATGATTATTATAGACGTGCTTAACTGGAGGAGCAGGAGGCCTATTATCTTTGGATGGGCAACAGATCAAATTTGACTTGAAATTGCCCTACTCAGCTTCGAGCCTTTGCTCAGTGAGTTTATGCTTCAACTGAGAATGAATACAATTTAACCTTAAAGAAACCATTTCTGGTGCAACCCAGGAACATAAGTGGTGGAATCCCTTTAAATTTGCACTCTAAAGTGAAGATGCAACAGTTCCTCCTTTACTTAAAACAGATGGCTCTCAGTCACTGCCCTAAGGAAAAAGCAACCATTTTGGCTGATGTGTTTGACAGTAAACAGGGTAATGAGAAACTTGATCTTACTCATTCTTGTTTTCTTGTGGCCAAACTAAGTAGTTTAGCTATCGATATCGTGAAATTAAAGATATCTTGATGGACCTTGATGCTTATGGAGGCGTAGATCCAAATGGTATTTTTCCTTTATTTTTAATTAAGACTGCATATTTCTTAGCTTCAAATTTACCTGTTATTTTGTGCAATTCAGCAAGAAGAGGACCTTTTAGCACTTGTTGGAGAATGGATAATGTTACTCCACTATGTGAATGTGTTTGTTGTAGCTCAAGTCTAACTGATTACCGCCCAATTTCTATACCTCTCATATCATCTAAAGCTTGTGAACGTCTTTTGGCAAAACGTCTTTATATGTTTGCTGAAGGTAATCATCTGTTCCCTAGTTTACAATTTGGGTTTGGTAAAGGCCTTGGGTCATGTGATGCCCTTCTTACAATCTCCAATGCTGTACAGAAATCCCTTGATTGTGGTCAGGAAGTTCTTATGATTGGCATTGATTTTAGTGCTTCCTTTGACCTTGTTAATCATAAGGCCCTTGTTTTCAAACTTAAACAGTTGGGAGTGGGTGGGTCGTTTCTTGATATCATTATAGAATTTTTAGCTAATAGATTGTAAAGAATTGTTGTTCATGGGACCATAGTGAGTATAAGAATGTGATATCTGGTGTTCCTCAGAGTAGTGTTCTTGGCCCATTAATTTCCATACTATATACACATGACATGAGGTTTGGCCTAGAAAACAAGCTTGTTGCATATGCAGATGATGCTACTCTCGTTGCATCAATTCCGTCTCCTGAATGTAGATCTGTGGTTGCTGAATCCCTTAATAGAAATCTAGCTAAAATTAGTGCATGGTGCAGGTTATGGAATATGAAGTTGAATCCTAACAAAACTCAAAGTATGATTGTAAGTAGGTCAAGGACAGTGGTTCCTCAACATCCAGATCACAGCATTCACAATGTTTCTTTGACTTTGTATGACTTTTAAAATTTTAGGTGTGATTCTCGTCAACAAATTTACTTTTGAGAAACACATTAGGTTTGTGTCTTCTTCAGTTGCACAAGAAATTAGCTTATTGAGAAAGTCTTTGAAGATTTTCGGTGAGCAACGTGTTCTGAAGAAGTGTTTTAACTCTTACATTGTAACTTGTTTCGGGTATTGTTCTCCTGACTGGTCTTCAACTGGTAATTCTAGTCTTAATTTTTTTGGATAGGAACTTACGGTATATTTAATTTCTTATTCCTGATCAAGATATTAATCTCTGACAACGTCGTTCAATTAGTTCGTTATGCATATTGCATAAGATTTTTTCATAATTCTGATCATCCTTTACATTTAGATCTTCCCGGACAGTTCCATCCTGTTCGTAATAATTCTAGGCATAGTTAATTCTAATAGTCCAACTTTGTCCATCATGATGCTTAATACTACATAGTATTCAAGAAGTTTTATTCCATCTGTGACCAAATTGTGGAATGATCTTCCTAATTGGTTAGTTGAATCGGTAGAACTTCAAAAGTTCAAACTTGCAGCAAATGTTTTTATGTTGAACAGGCTGACATACGTCTTCTTATAGTTATATATGAAATATCTGTTTTTATGTTGTTACTGATTTTAGATATTTCATTAATTGTTCATTATTTCGGATGTAGTTTAATTATTTCCTAATTACCTTTCCTCAATGGGCTATTTATCCCTGATGGAGCCCTTGGGCTTATAGCATCTTGCTTTTCAAACTAGGGTTCTAACTTAGCTATTGATGATGATAATAATAATAATAATAATAATAATAATAATGATAATAATAATAATAATGATAACTCCTCCTGTTACTTCATCCTTTAGAATAATGACGAGCAACTCCTTTTTTTTTTTACTTTATCCTTTAAAAGAATAACGAGTAACTCCTTTTTTTTTTTACTTTATTCTTTAAAAGAATGACGAGTAACTCCTCCTATTACTTTAATTTTAGAAGAATGATGAGTAACTACTCCTGTTTCTACATCTTTTAGAAGAATGACGAGTAACTCCTCCTGTTACTTCATCCTTTAGAAGAATGATGAGTAACTCCTGATACTTTACTCTTTGAAAGAATGACGAGTAACTCCTTCTGTTACTTTATCTTTTTAAAGAATGACGAGTAACTCCTGCTGTTACTTCATTCTTTAGTTTAGAAAAATGATTAGTAACTCCTGTTACTTCATCTTTTAGAAGAATGACGAGTAACTCCTCCTGTTACTTCATTCTTTAGTTTAAAAGAATGATTAGTAACTCCTGATACTTTACTCTTTGAAAGAATGACGAGTAACTCCTTCTGTTACTTTATCTTTTTAAAGAATGACGAGTAACTCCTCCTGTTACTTCATTCTTTAGTTTAGAAGAATGACGAGTAACTCCTTCTGTTACTTCATCCTTTAGAAGATTTATTTCCCGAGGAATTGATTAAAGTAGTCATGGACAAAGCGTTGTAAACAAGTGGGGTATGTCCTTTAAATGGAAATATACCCCCAGTGAAGGACCTCAACCCAAGGCCAAGAAGCCCAGATGACACTTTAAGTATTCCTCCTGATACTTTACCCTTTAAAAGAATGACGAGTAAATCCTCCTATTACTTTATCTTTTAGAAGAATGATGAGTAACTCCTCTTGTTACTTCATCCTTTAGATGAATGACGAGTAACTCCTCCTGTTACTTAATCCTTTAGAAGAATGACGAGTAACTCCTCATGTTACTTCATACTTAAGAAAAATGACGAGTAAACCCTCCTATTTGTTACTTCATCTTTTGGAAGAATGATGAGTAACTCCTCTTGTTACTTCATCCTTTAGATGAATGACGAGTAACTCTTCCTGTTACTTATTCCTTTAGAAGAATGACGAGTAACTCCTCATGTTACTTCATACTTAAGAAGAATGACGAGTAAACCCTCCTTTTTGTTACTTCATCTTTTGGAAGAATGATGAGTAACTCCTCTTGTTACTTCATCCTTTAGATGAATGACGAGTAACTCCTCCTGTTAATTATTCCTTTAGAAGAATGACGAGTAACTCCTCATGTTACTTCATACTTAAGAAGAATGTCGAGTAAACCCTCCTGTTTGTTACTTCATCTTTTAGAAGAATGATGAGTAACTCCTCTTGTTACTTCATCCTTTAGATGAATGACGAGTAACTCCTCCTGTTACTTAATCCTTTAGAAGAATGACGAGTAACTCCTCATGTTACTTCATACTTAAGAAGAATGACGAGTAAACCCTCCTTTTTGTTACTTCATCTTTTGGAAGAATGATGAGTAACTCCTCTTGTTACTTCATCCTTTAGATGAATGACGAGTAACTCCTACTGTTACTTATTCCTTTAGAAGAATGACGAGTAACTCCTCATGTTACTTCATACTTAAGAAGAATGTCGAGTAAGCCCTCCTGTTTGTTACTTCATCTTTTGGAAGAATGATGAGTAACTCCTCTTGTTACTTCATCCTTTAGATGAATGACGAGTAACTCCTCCTGTTACTTAATCCTTTAGAAGAATGACGAGTAACTCCTCATGTTACTTCATACTTAAGAAAAATGACGAGTAAACCCTCCTTTTTGTTACTTCATCTTTTGGAAGAATGATGAGTAACTCCTCTTGTTACTTCATCCTTTAGATGAATGACGAGTAACTCCTCCTGTTACTTATTCCTTTAGAAGAATGACGAGTAACTCCTTATGTTACTTCATACTTAAGAAGAATGTCGAGTAAACCCTCCTGTTTGTTACTTCATCTTTTGGAAGAAAGATGAATAACTCCTCTTGTTACTTCATCCTTTAGATGAATGACGAGTAACTCCTCCTTTTACTTAATCCTTTAGAAGAATGACGAGTAACTCCTCATGTTACTTCATACTTAAGAAGAATGACGAGTAAACCCTCCTGTTTGTTACTTCATCTTTTAGAAGATTGACGAGTAACTACTCCTGTTACTCCATTCTTTAGAAGAATGTTGATTACCTCCTCATGATACTTCATCCTTTAGAAGAATGACGAGTAAATCCTCCTATTACTTCATCTTTTAGAAGAATGCTGAGTAACTCTTCTTGTTACTTCATCCATTACAAGAATGACGAGTAATTCCTATCACTACTTTATCCTTTAGAAAAATAGCAAGTAACTCCTCCTGTTACTTCTTCCTTTAGAAGAATGACGAGTAACTCCTCCTGTTACTTCATCCATTAGAAAGATGATGAGTAATTCTTTTTGTTACTTCATCTTTTAGAAAGATGATAAGTAACTCCTCTTGTCCATTATCCAAAAGGTGGTTTGGGTCTCTGTATTGGTGGTTTGGCACTCAGTTTCCTCTGCAAGATCCTATGCGTGATTAGGTACTCTAGCATTACTTTGCGGGAGGAGTACTATCTACAGGATATGTTGTGCCATGACAAGTTTCAGATGATAGACAAATGTTGAGTTGCCGTTTTTTGTACCATAAATTAATTTCTGGTCTACCTGGGTGTAATTGTAAGTGTTATGTAGAAGGCTTCTGTATGGTACTATCATATAGTTAGCTAGAAAAAATTGATAGATACATTGATGTAAAACCGGGTCATTCTGCTTCAGGGTACCATAGTCTGTAAATGACTGCTTCTTTAAATCCCTGTTAAGATGGAAGGAAGGACATGTTGTTCGATAGGTCAGTGGTTTTTTGTCCTTTGTTGTAGATGATTGATTCTATACGACGAGCAATGGTCACGGAATGGCACAATCAGCAGTGCTACATCTGTTGGTGTCCTTATTCCAGCAGGAATTCTGGTGTTCAAGTCCATGGAAGAAGAGATAGATAAGTCATTAACGTCAAGATTCTGATATGTAGTTCCTTGGCATACCATTGGTTTATTGTGGTTATCATCATCATCATCATCATCATCATCACCATTATTCGAGTATCCATTATCATTATGAACATAAGACATTCATTCCAGTTCCAAATTTGTAAGGGATCATATTGAGTAATGTGGGAGTGCTCTTATTTAAATCTAACTCTGACTTGGCACTTTCATAATTAAGACAAATCCAAAACTTTTGAGGAAACTGAAAGTGAGCGAAGTGGTAAACCTTCTCACATGAGAAACGGCAGTCTGAGCCTTTCAGTTTTAATCCAAATTTAGAAGTTTACGTTTCGATTTCAACTCTGAGATTGAGAGTAACCTAAACATCACCCGCTACACACACAAAATAAAAAAAACTCTAATACTTGAATGAAAGGGTACGCATTTCATTATCGACTTGTGAGGTAAACAGTATCTTGACAAAAAACCATGAAAGAATTTAAAATCTATATGAAAATTTTTCAATTTTAGGGGATTAGATTATAAAAGAGGAAACTAACATTAATTTAAAGAATTATAATTATAATAATTTTCAGACAATTACACACATATGGACAACATAGGCTATAATGAAATGAGTGGTAAGAGTTTTAGAAACTGGGAGAGCCTTCCTCTTCATATCGCTTCAGTCCATCTGTAACAGCCATCATGACTTGTGTCATTATATGTAACATCGGCCTGAAAACAAAAGAAATAAATTAATGTGTTCATTAAATGTTTTCAGTAGTCTTGCAATCTGAAATCCATGAATAATTATGTGAAAATAAACAATCTGGCAATAGAAAAACTTCATTAAGTTTTAGATGATGAATTTACATCATAGCATGGCAGTAAAGTTGCAAAAATTTTCTTTGAACAATATTTCAAGGATATTGAGCTGCTGTCAGCTTTACATGTAAATTGTTGGATTAAAATCTGAATATATCTACAGAATTATTGAAATGTAAATCCAAACATCTTCATCTGTTGATGTATATTTTAAGAAAATAAATATTTTCTCCAGTAAATATTAGCTAAGAATATATATATATATATATATATATATATATATATATATATATATATATATATAATATAATATACATATGTATATATGTATATATATATATATATATATATATATATATATATATATATATATATATTTATATATATATGTATATATATACATATATATATGTATATATATATATATATATATATATATATATATATATATATATATATATTTATATATATACATGTATATATGTATATATATATATATATATATATATATATATATATATATATATATATATATATATATATATATATATATATTCATATATTTAGCAAATAATGCTTAAAGTATTATTATGAACATCTGATAATAGGAAATTCCTATTTTGTCCTGTTTTTGTTTAGTTAAGAAATGGCCTTTCTCTTCTGACCACGTCATTTTTTTTGGTTAACAACTGACCAACTCTTCCTGACTCTTACTTTGTTTAGTTAAAAGGTGACCTCTTCTTTGTTTTGTTAAGAGCTGACTTGTCCCTCCTAACCCCGTCTTTGTTTAGTTGAGAATTGAATTTTTCATCCTCACCTCATATTTGTTTTGTTAAGAGCTGGCATGTCCCTCCTAACCTCGTCTTTGTTCAGTTGAAAATTGACTTTTCCATCCTAACCACGTCTTTGTTTTGTTAAGAACTGATCTGTCCCTCCCAACCCTGTCATGGTTCAGTTGAGAATTAAATTTTCCTTACTGACTCATCTTTGTTTTGTTAAGAACTGACCTGTCCCTCCTAACCTCGTCTTTGTTTAGTTGAAAATTGACTTTTCCATCCTAACCACGTCTTTGTTTTATTAAGAACTGATCTGTCCTTCCTAACCCTGTCATGGTTCAGTTGAGAATTGGATTTTCCATACTGACTCATCTCAGTTTTGTTAAGAACTGACCTGTCCCTTCGATACTCGTCTTTGTTCAGTTGAAAATGGACTTTTCCTTCCTAGCCACGTCTTTGTTTTGTTAAGAACTGATCTGTCCCTCCTAACCCTAACATGGTTCAGTAGAGAATTGAATTTCCCTTACAGACCTCATCTTTGTTTTGTTAAGAACTGGCCTGTCTCTCTTAACCCCGTCTTTGTTTAGTTGAGAATTAACTTTTCCTTCCTGACCTCGAGTTTGTTTTGTTAAGAACGGACCTTTCCCTCCTAACCCTGTCTTTGTTTAATTGAGAATTAACTTTTCCTTCGTGACCTCCGGTTTGTTTTGTTATGAACGAACCTTCCCCTCCTAACCCTGTCTTTGTTTATTTGAGAATTAACTTTTCCTTCCTGACCTCGAGTTTGTTTTGTTAAGAACTGACCTTTCCCTCTTAACCCCGTCTTTGTTTAGTTGAGAATTAACTTTTCCTTCCTAACCTCGAGTTTATTTTGTTAAGAACTGACCTTTCCCTCCTAACCTTGTGTTTGTTTAGTTGAGAATTAACTTTTCCTTCCTGACCTCGAGTTTGTTTTGTTAAGAATGGACCTTTCCCTCCTAACCCCGTCTTTGTTTAGTTGAGAATTAACTTTTCTTACTGACCTTGAGTTTGTTTTGTTAAGAACTGACCTTTCCTTCCTAACCCCGTCTTTGTTTAGTTGAGAAAAAACTCTTCCTTCCTGACCTCGAGTTTGTTTTGTTAAGAATGGACCTTTCCCTCCTAACCCCATCTTTGTTTAGTTGAGAATTAACTTTTCCTTCCTGACCTCGAGTTTATTTTGTTAAGAACTGACCTCTCCCTCCTAACCCCGTCTGTGTTTAGTTGAGAATTAACTTTTCCTTCCTGACCTCGAGTTTGGTTTGTTAAGAACAGACCTTTCCCTCCTAACCTCGTCTTTGTTTAGTTGAAAATTAGCTTTTCCTTCCTAACATCGAGTTTGTTTTGTTAAGAACTGACCTTTCCTTCCTAACCCCATCTTTGTTTAGTTGAGAATTAACTTTTCCTTCCTGACCTCGAGTTTGTTTTGTTAAGAACGGACCTTTCCCTCCTAACCCCGTCTTTGTTTAGTTGAGAATTAACTTTTCCTTCCTGACCTCGAGTTTGTTTTGTTAAGAACTGACATCTCCCTCCTAACCCCATCTTTGTTTAGTTGAGAATTAACTTTTCCTTCCTGACCTCGAGTTTGTTTTGTTAAGAAGGGACCTTTCCCTCCTAACCCCGTCTTTGTTTAGTTGAGAATTAACTTTTCCTTGGTGACCTCCGGTTTGTTTTGTTAAGAACGAACCTTCCCCTCCTAACCCCGTCTTTGTTTATTTGAGAATTAACTTTTCCTTCCTGACCTCGAGTTTGTTTTGTTAAGAACTGACCTTTCCCTCCAAACCATATCTTTGTTTAGTTGAGAATTAACTTATCCTTCCTGACCTCGAGTTTGTTTTGTTAAGAACGGACCTTTCCCTCCTAACCCCGTCTTTGTTTAGTTGAGAATTAACTTTTCCTTTGTGACCTCCGGTTTGTTTTGTTAAGAACGAACCTTCCCCTCCTAACCCTGTCTTTGTTTATTTGAGAATTATCTTTTCCTTCCTGACCTCGAGTTTGTTTTGTTAAGAACTGACCTTTCCCTCTTAACCCCGTCTTTGTTTAGTTGAGAATTAACTTTCCTTCCTGACCTCGAGTTTGTTTTGTTAAAAACGGACCTTTCCCTCCTAACCCCGTCTTTGTTTAGTTAAGAATTAACTTTTCCTCCCTGACCTCGTCTTTGTTTTGTTAAGAACTGACCTTTCTCTCCTAACCCAATGTTTGTCCTGCTGAGAATTGACTTTTCCATCATGACCTCGTCTTTGTTTTGTTAAGAACTGATCTGTCCCTCCCAACTCCGTCTTTGTATAGTCGAAAACTGAATTTGTCTTCCTGGATCCATCTTTGTTTACTTAAGAACTGACCTGTCCTTTCTCGTCAAGGACGACCACCAGTGTTTCGATGCTACCGTTTCCCGCCTTCTTCTTCCTCCCGTCGTTCCGAGGTTGTTGGCGAAGAAGGAAAACAAGATGAGGGAGAAGAACATAACTGAGACGCTCACCATCGATAGTTCTCTGCAGTTGGATGAGAGGAGATGTTTCATTATGAACAATAAATGAATAATCAATTGAAGACATTAACTCCCGAGTGTCTGTCGGTGTCTCATTAAACAATTATGTCTTTCCGGTTTACGGAAACGTGAACATGTAATTATTCATGTAACTTAAAGTCTAAAGCAATGAGAAATTGAAATTTTTTTTTCAAGATAACAGTTTGTAACTCAAGATATATTCTCTGTTTATTACAAGAGTTCAGTAATAAATATCTCATAGATGTTTTATATGATTGTATACTGGCGTATCCGGATAAAGATGCACACACTACAAAACAATAGAAAACACTAATCCATTAAAAAGATGAGAATAGAAAGACTCATTTGATAACATAAGCAAGGCAATCTTTCATGTACCTGAAAGAATCAATTTCCCATTATAAGGTTTGAAGTATCGTAAATGATGGAAGTTTACAATTGATGACATGAAAAAAATGATACAGGGGAGAACTTGCAAGTGAAAATAAAAGGAGAATTAGAAAAGTCTTTTTTACACAGAACTAAAACGACCAAATTCTTCACTTTAACGAGATATAATATGATGTGATGAAAATTACATTTTTGAAAGGAATAAAGAAATAAGAATTAGACATCGAGTAAAAAGCTACATGGTATCTAAATATATCGATGGGTAAATACATCTTGATTACTGAAAGTGGCAACAATCACCAATATCTTTATTAACAGAGCAATACAAGAGTATGTTTGGTTAACATTAAATGTATTTCTGTTAGCAATCAAACACATCCTGAAAAGAACAGCAAGAGATGAGTTATGTGAGTTCGTGATTTCATTGACAGACCTCCGAGCATTTGTTGTGTAAACAAACAAAGGAGAGCAAAGAGAGAAAGGGGACCATTTGATTAGTAGCGTTGTTCAGAACTGAATTAATTTCACTTGAAAAGAATAAAAAGTAACGATTGATGATGTTATCATCAATATAACGTGGCTTCGTATATAGTTGGTAATGTAGCAATACTGTTTTTCAACCGAAATAATGACCCAACATTACATATGCGGTAGACTCTTTGTTCAGACTGAAAGGGATGTATTTTGTGGAAAAAATGAACCCAAAGAGACAAGAGCCCTTTATGGCAATCCCTGTTGAATAAGGCGTTTTTTTTTTCAAAACTAATAACTATTCAACTAAAATTACTGAAAAGCTTTTATATATATATATATATATATATATATATATATAAATATATATATATATATATATATATATATATATATATACATATATACATATACATATATATATATATATATATATATATATATATATATATATATATATATATATATATATATATATACATATATATATATATATATATATATATATATTTATATATATATATATATATATATATATATATATATATATATATTATTACGGTTGTCAAATTACATAACCTCCTGAGCCCCAAACGCCCTTGATTATTTTTTCATAAGTCTGTTATGCTTGAAAAATACCCGAGCTCTGAGAAATTATGCAACTTGCAGACATCCTCATAAGCAACCCATCTTTAAGATAATATCAGGTGGGAGACTGCTGCATCTCCGTCTCATCCACAACACGGTACAATAACTGTGTTAATGACGCGTCCTTCCGTTGCAACCCTATCAGCCTTTTCCTACCCACTTGTCTTACTTCTAATGTTGAGTTTTTTATTCCTTCCAGGTCCATTGCCTCTTTGTCTTCTTGTCCATTCGTCTGTCGTTCCTCATCTCTCGACCTATTTCGGGAGTTCTCCTCCTGCCTACCATAATGGGAATCCTCTTCTTCTGAAAATAAGTCGTCCAAGTTCATTGCTCCTTCAGTTTTTCTCTCTTCTTTTGTAGCCACTTTCTTCATCATACTTCTAGTTGTCACACAACTAGGAAACAGATACAGGTAGTCCTTCTCAAGTTCAGTTGTAGGACTATACTTCAATAGTTTCTCCGTTACAATGGGACAAGGTACAAATGGCGCTCCACCAGCCTCATGACCCAGCAGGACTTCTATTCCTTCGACAGCCAATGAATTCATTACCTCAAAATCGAAATGATCTGTCACCAACTCGTATGACAGTTTCAAACGGCAAATAGGGGTAACCTCCTCACCTCCTATTCCCTTCAAAATGACCGAGTCTCCTGCGAGAGACTGTTCCACCAACGGGTTTACACCTCATGTCACCACACTATGGTTACAATTTGTGTCGCGCAGTACTTTGACCGAGGTTTGCTCATTCCCCTCGATTGCAGCTAACATACATTCATAAATATATGGTTTAAAGGCATCCACACTGCTTGGGGTTGTCTTGTTCATTGTGTAAACGTTAGCTGGTTTATTTTCTTCGTTGTTCTTTCCCAATTGTTTTTTCGTTTTTGCATTCTGTGAAGTTGAATTATCCTTAACCACTTGGGTGACTGCTTTCGGTTGGTTCGACCAACATTCCTTACTGATATGGCCTCTCTTGCTACACTTATAGCAGACAATATTAACCTTCTGCACGTCTTTCACGATACCTGAAGGAGGACGACTTGGCGATTGTTGCTGTGGTACTATCGCATTCTGCTTTATAACAGTACCAGTGGTACTTCCTCTGTAACTATTGAACTTGTTCATATTGTTATTAATGAACTGGTTTCGATGGTTCGGCGAATACTTGACATTGGTCAGAACGACAGTTGAAACTTCACACCTGAGGAGGATTTACGACTGATAATATTATAATCTTCACTCAGTAAAGCGGCTTTATCAAGTTCTGTTTTAGGACCATCAATTCTTCTAAATCAGCCATCTCACTCATGTTAGCAGCCTCTATCCATATCTTAAAACATCATTGTACCTTATAAGCGTAATCCAGGAAAGTAATTTTCTTGTCCTGCAAAATTTGGAACCTTTCATTATAATATTCAGGGGTCATCTGATACACTTATAGCATGCTCACTTCTTGATACTCCTTCCTCTGGTTCTGAGACAAGACAAGATAATCACTGTGTCCTTTCCCAATAAGGACTTTGCAATAACACATACCATTTACCTTCTGGCCATACCATCGTCAATGCGATCGTTTCAAAAGGATTGGAGAATTCCTCTGGAGCTTCTTCTGTGAATTTTGGAATTGACCTCTGGGCATTCGTCACATTAAACACAGGATCGTGCATAGCAGGGATTATCTCTGTCTGCATTGCCGACCTTGCACGGGCACTCATCAGCTCCAATTCCATTGCATGTCACATTTTATTTTGCCTCTTCCTTCTCTTTTTCCTGCTGTTGTCTCTCTTCTCTCTCTCCTTCTTCTCGTCTTACTTCCATTTCCCTCGCATGTCTTGCAATGTCTCTGGCTTCTTCCCTCTCTTTTTCTTCTCCTTCTCTCTCTTCCTTCCCGTCTTGCTTCCATTTCCCTGGCACGTCGTGCTTCTTCTCTCTCTTCTGCCATCTCTTTCTCTGCAATTCATTGAATCTCAGCCTCTACATTCCTGTCCGCTTCCATGCCTTCAGTTTGTGGGTCAACTGGTAGTTGCTTCGCTACAAATTCTGCTTCAGCTTCCTCCATCAGTTCATAAGCAGCTACAATTTTCCCGAGTTTATCAATGCTTCTAAGGCTAGACACTTAATTTTGGCTTTAATCACTCCACTCGTTGCATGGTCACCGCATGCATTACAATAGGGAACCCCTGAGCTTTAGTTACAATAGCATCTGACAATTCTTGAATATTTGGGTTTTTCTAAAACTCTTGGGTATTAAACTCTAGCATCTTGTACTTTACAAAGAATTTACCTCTCCTAAAATATATCCTAACAATGCACAGAATTCTATCAACACTATACTGTTCAAACCTTTAATGAAAACACGGCCCTGTCATCACCAATAATTAAAACAGACTCGCTCAATCCCAGATCTGAGCACCAAAAATATATATAATATGGCTGGAAAATTCCATAACCTCCCGAGCTCAAAACTCACCTGTTTATTTTTACATTTGTCTGTTATACTTGAAAAATACCTGAGCTCTGAGAAATTATGCAACTCCCAGATAGCAATATATAAAAACACTGAATATCCAAAGGTTTCTTACTTTACTCTCTGAACAAAACTGGGTAATTATTTCACTTGAGTTATTCACAACAACCTCTTACTTCGGTTCTTCGTCAGGGATACGAGCAGGTTTATAAGGAAATAATAGTGATCGAAATAATACACTCTTTACAAAAATAAATATATTCTATGAAAAGTTACAACACTTATGTAAAAGGAATTATTACCAAAATTAAATTACTCAAAATATTAAATCTGAACAAAAGCCTTAGACTAAAACAAGAAAATATTATACTTTGAAAATTATATAACCACTTGTTTCAGTGGAAATAAAATTTTACACAAATATCTAATCTTGATAATTAATGAAAATAGTTAACACTTTAACACTTTAATGATTAAATACTAAACAAAATTTACGTAAAGGTAACTGATACACTTATGTGTTTTAACTCACATGTGGGTACCGAACAGATAAGCAATATAAATGCACTTCACTGTTCTAACTTTAATCTCACCGGGCCAGTTACAGAAATTTATATACTACCAGCACGTACATTAACACAATTCATTTGAAATCATATTCAATGGATTTATCATGTCTGAACACACTGCACACGATATATGTTGAATAGAAATAGTTAATCACTTTTGGGTGGACACACACTTGATGCACATGAGAGGAGAGAGGATGTGGGCTTTTTCACAGGGACAGGCAGGATCTTTTCTGCTGCCTACAATTTCCTAGGAGCATATATACATTGACTTACACTTCTAGATAATTCTAAACTGATTATTCTCGTGGCTTATGGTCACGGCCTAGCGGCCCCAAAGTTGCCAAATGATCAAGTAGCAGACGAATATCAACGCACAAGCGAGGCAGCTCTCCCTCAGCCGACTCCACCCACCTACCCCTCGAAACATTAGAAAAAAAATTAAACTAACTCTGGGTTTTTCAAGAAAATTCTCACCCCATGGAAATATAAACATGACATAATACCTCGTAAAATTGACGTAAGCCCTCGTGTTCATACCTCGTATGTGTCGTACAGCATACCTAATTGAAATTACATAAGACTTCATAAGTAACAAAATACGTGAAATAAAAAGTTGATATTTAAAAATAACATAAATATACATACAGTGACTTGAATAAAAATACAACTAAATGAATGACGAAAGTCTAATGAAATTTACACACAATTACTTAAACCTACATGAGAGGAACTCAGCTCACGAGCTGACTATACATATCTTAAATATGCAAGTGAAATATATGAATAAAATATTTACTCTACACTAGACCAGCTTCATAAGAATATATATGTATCTCTCTCTCTCTCTCTCTGTATATATATATATATATATATATATATATATATATATATATATATATATATATATATATATATATATGTATATACACATATATATATATTCATATATATAAATAAATATATATATATATATATATATATATATATATATATATATATATATATATATATATATATATATATATATATATATATATATATATACACACCTAGACTTAAGGTTTGGGACCTTAAAGGTTAAAAATATGAGCAATTCAGGAGGATTGTGAAAGAGAGACCACGGGAAAGGTTTAACTTAGAGATTGGACAGGGTAACATAGTAGAAAATATCTGGGTGGACATGAAAAAAAAAGTTTTAGGGGAAACAGAGGATGTAGTGGGAAGAACCAGCAGATATGGTGTGTTGAAAAGAGAAAAGTGTTGGTCGGACAGAAGGGTGCAAGAATCAGATAAAAGGAAATCTTTAAAGTCATTTAAGGATTACAAAGTAGGACAGGCACAGAGAGCAGAGGAACGCTACAGAGAAGAGGAACGATTTTCTAGGAGGAAATTAGGTATAGCCATTGGAAGAGCGGTAGAACAATTAAATGAAAGGCTAGGAACAAAGGAAGGAGAAAAGGTTATCCATAAGATTTAACACTTGAGGAAAAGGCAAAGAAAGGATTTGGCGCAACTGGTGGTCATCAGAGATATAGATGGAGATATATTGCTTAGGGATTATGACATTAACAGGAGATGGAAAGAATATTTTGAACAACTATTGAATACTGAAAATGAGAGAGAGGAGATGGGAGAAACACAAAAGGAGAGACCCGCAATGAAGATACGGGATAAAGAAGTGAAGCGAGCATTGAGTAAAATGAAGAATGCCGAAACACCAGGTCTATTAGAGTTTAAAATTGAAATGGATAAAATACTAGCTACAGAAGGGGAATGGATGCTGGATTTATTAAGAGCAATACAGGAAGAATAGATAATGCCTAAAGACTGTGGGAAGTCTAAGGGTATCTATATTTTAGCAGAAAGGTGACATCATGGTATGTGGTAACTACAGGGGAATTAAACTAGCTGATCATATTTTGAAAGTTTTAGTTCAGGAGCAATAGGATTCAACATGGAAAAAAATGCAGAAAGCTGAATTTTTCATCTAAGTTATCTGAAACCTTACTAAGTTCAGTGGAATAAAGTTTACCTAAATTAACCTTGAGCTTGCTGAAAAATCCAAGATGGTGGCTGCGATGCGGCTAATTTTCGAAAATACTCCTTTAGCATTGTTTAGTACTTATTAAACAAGGAACTTTGGTGCGAAAATCTCATATTTAATGTGATTCCTTTTATTCAATGTAAAGTTTACATTTCCTGGCCTTTAAATTAAAATAAAATGCAAATTTTCTCATCACAAATATTGAAATAAACCGAGAAAAATACTTTTGTTGTTCATTATAGACACGAGACTCATTCTTAATGTGATTTCTCTAATTCAATGTAAAGTTTACATGTTTTGGCCTTATAATCCAAAAAAAAAATATAAATCTTCACATTATAAATATTGAATTAAGCAATTTTGTTATTTATCCATAGTAGACACATATCTCGTATTTAATGTGGCTTCTTCTATTCAAAGAGAACTTTACATGTTCCGAGATTTAAAATCCAAATAAAGTACAAGAGTTCACAAAATATCTACTGAATCAAGCATAGTATACACCAGACTCATATATAATGTGATTTCTTTTATTCAGTGTAACATGTGCAAGTTCTTGCCATTAATAACCAAATAAAAAAAAATTAAAATCATAAATATTGAATTAACCAAAAAAAAAAAAAATCATATACACGTATTCACAGGTTTCATAGTATTTTCTCATCCTCATCACCATCTGCAGGCCAGGAATTTGTACATGTTTGACCTATGCATGATGAACACATGGTTGTGCAAAACATTCCTGCTCTACGGCGCTTATACCTCTTCGCATACCCTTCCTTGCATCCACAGGATATAATAAGCAGCACTTGCTCTGGGGCTACAGGCCTATCAGTGAAGACAGGAGTCCGCACGTTACCTTTGTAGCACCAACCCCAATTTGTAGGACCTAGCTTTCCAGGATTTCCCAGCCACTCTTGTATTGTAAAGTAAGTCTATATGAATGGTACTTAGCTGCTGCAGAGGTTGGGGGGGAGGCTCTCTAGCTTAAAATTGCTGCTCATTTTGCTCACCTTCTGTGTGTACAATATGTACCGAGACTTGTCAAGAGATGTTTATTTATTACACTTGTAGAGATTTAATAAAAAATTTTCCCCAACCTCTGATCTTTTATCAGAGTTACCTGATTCTCTCTTCCTTTTCTTGACATTTTTAGGCAAGAGATAATTCTGTCTACATCTCTTGTGTATAGGAATTGGTAGTGCTCTGTTTACTAACAACTGGTCTAACCCATCCTTTATTTCACTGCTGATTGCTAAGACTTTGTCCAATCCCCTTTGACCCATTGCACCTTGATCCATGTCAATGGCTTCATTGCAGAAAACACACATCGGCATCTTTCTTCCATCACTCATAACTTGAAACAAAGAAAAGTTTCTGATGTCAAACTAAATCACTGGTTCTTAATTCGTAGTTTAGAAATAATTCTCATTCGCAGATTACAAATAATTTGGAAAACAATGCCTTTGGTGCCGAGAGATTGGATATTTAGAGCACAATAAGTAAATCTGAATACAATTAGTCTTTACCTAATGTAGTTTATATATATATATATATATATATATATATATATATATATATATATATATTCATATATATATATATATATATATATATATATATGAATATATATATATATATATATATATATATATATATATATATTTATATATATATATATATATATATATATATATATATATATATATATATATATATATATATATATATGTTATAAAATACAAAGGTGAGATATTTTGAGAGAGTTTGAGATGATACCAGATGAATATAAAGTACCTGAACAGCCTTGTCTGATGAAATGTGGTGTAATCACGAAGGATCTGTGTGGTAGACTAAGTGTCTGGGAATGTCTCACCAATGAGATACGGGAAGTAGCTTATATAGGTCCAGGACGAGTTCACTTTTCCTCACCACCCCTTCCAATGGGTATCACAGTGTATTAGCGAAAGGGAGGGGGTATATGGTATATGTAGGAGAATTGAAAACAGGAGTTAGTAACGACTATAAATCACATTTTGGATTGCATAAAATCTCACACCACGTTATTTTGATGAAATAAAGATTTTTTTTTTTTTATATAATAAAGTATGACCAAATGGGTAACATATCAAATAAATGACATGAAAAATGTTCTTTCCACTGCTTAAAACCTAATTTGTAAAACTTTTTCCCCCATTTTTAGCGTTATTAGTTCAAAAAGTGGGTTCCGTACTAATGGCAGCCATCTTGCACGCCATTTTGAATTACTCAGTAAGCTTAGGGTTAACTTTGGTAAACTTTGTCATTCAACTGCGGAAGAATTGTAGTACCATCAGTAAAAAAATCATCTTTCTGCATTTTTTTTTTCCAAGTTGGCATGTTTTAGGACCTGATGCTCCTGTAATATTTTTGAGAGGGTACTAGATGAGAGATTCAGAGAAATTGTAAACACCGGAAAACAGGAGTATAGATTTAATAGGGGGAGAGGGACTGTGGAGGCAATCTGCATAGTAAGACAGTTACAGCAAAAAAGACGAGAGGGAAACCAGAAGCTCTTCTGTACTTTTGTAAACATAGAGGAGGGTTATGATATGATACCAAGTGAAGTAATGTTTTGGTGCTTGAAGGAGAGAAAAGTCCAGTAGAATTTTGTGAGAATGGTGGAGATGATCTATAAAAGAACTGGGACAAAAGTGTTCAGAGCTGCTGGAGAAAAATAATTACACCAGTGGTCAGGATCAAGCCCAAGAAAGAGTTGTGGGAGTAGCTATATGCAGATGATTTAGTAATTACTGCTAAAAAGGAGGAAAAAATACAGAGAAGGGTTGTTTAGTGGCAAGGGACTTTGGAAAGGGGTAGCTTAAGGGTAAATGCGGATAAGACTGAAACTATGGCGAGCAGCAAAGAAAGCAGGGACAGGATAATCACACATGAAAGTAAAGGCTCTATTATAATACAGGTGGTACAATTCCGATATTTGGGATCTGCTATTAGTCAGGAGGGAGGATGTGAGGGTGAAGTTGAGAATAGAATCAAGCAGCATGAGTAATGTAGAGGAGTTAGCAGGAGTGATATGTGATGGGAAAATACCAGTCAAGCTAAAAGTCAAGATCTATGACATGGTAATAATACCAGTGTTAATGTATGGATTAGAAACTTGCACTTTCAGACGAAAAGAGGAAGCAAAGCTTAAGAGAACAGAGATGAGAATACTGAGGTGGATTATGGGGATATCACCTCCTAAAAGATTGGAAAATAACGAAATAAGAAGAATGTCAGGTGTTGTAAAGATTACAGAGATGATAAAAGTGTCAGGACTGAGTTGGTGTGTTCACGTGTTGAGGATTGATAGTAGAGAGAAAGTGAGAAGGGCTTTGGAGGAATCTGTTAGAGGGAGAAGAACGAGAGTGAGGCAGGGAATTAGATGACAAGATATGGTTAAGGATGACGTGGAGAGAAGAGGCTAGAGGGAAGTAGAGGCCTTTGATAAAAGGCAATGGAGAAGGTGCATCAGGCAACCGACCACTGAATGTAGGGATAACACTGGGGAAATATATATGTATATATATATATATATATATATATATATATATATATGTATATATTTATATATATATATATGTATATGTATATATATATATATATATATATATATATATATATATATGTATTATATAGATATACACATACATATATATATATATATATATATATATATATATATATATATATATATATATATATATACATTATATACACACACACACACACATATATATATATATATATATATATATATATATACATTATATATATACACACACATATATATATATATATATATATATATATATATATATGTCATTGGAGGTACTTTTTTCAGCATCAAGATACCCATAAATATATGTGAACTTCATAATGTGGCAATTACTAGAAATCGAATAGATAAAATTGTCATTAATAAAGAGAGGAGGAGGACTTTGAGAAATGTAAGAAGTTGTAGATTTAATGATATTGGTAGCGATCATCAACTCAGCTACACTGAAATTAAAACTTAATGCACCTAACAGAGATGTAGATATAATGCTTAGGTATAATGCAACTAAGCTTTTAGAAGAAGAGCAAAAGAAAAAAAAAACATTTGCAACTGAATGTAGGAATTGACTGTAGTCTTAGAGACTTTAAGAGACAAAGAACAGACAATTAATGAAGAATGGTGTGGTATTAAGAAGATATATCAGTCAGTTGGTAGTGAAGTTTTGGGACATGCAGTTACAAGGAGAAAGCCA
>NC_090755.1:46703697-46711197 GCF_036898095.1 Palaemon carinicauda | reverse complement strand
TACATGGCTTTCCCCCTAAAAATTACATACTGTACATGTTAAATAGGGCGCCCTGATCTAGAGAGGCGAACTGTAGGTGGGTCTTCTGGCAGGAGATAAGCAGGTTTTAGACGATCAATGGAGACCCAGTCTTCTTTGCCACGAATGTTTAGTAGGAATGCTTTCTGACTGCGTCGGATCACAAGGAAAGGGCCCGTGTAAGGGTGGCTTGGTAGTGTCGTTGCGCAGGAAGACGTGCGTTGCAGAGTGCAAGTCTGTTGGTATGTGATGCTTCGCTGGGGGCTTGTAAGTCTAGTGGCATGGAGTAAATTTTCCCACGACGTGACGTATGCGCTGGAGATCGTTGGAGGAGTTTGTAGAAGGAAAAAATTTGGCAGGGACGACCAACGGGTTGCCATACACCATTTCCGCTGCCGAGACGTCGAGGGCGTCTTTAGGAGTGGTCCTTAGTCCCAGGAGGACCCAGGGAAGCTGAGTAAACCAGTTGGAATCCCTGCAGCGGGACATCAAAGCTGCTTTGAGGGTGCGATGAAAACGTTCAACCATTCCATTGGCAGCGGGGTTGTAGGCCGTTGTCTGATGTAGGGTAATGTCCAGGAGATTCGCTAATGATGTCCACAATTGGGAGGTGACTTGGTACCCCTGTCAGAAGTAATATGCTCAGGGATACCAAATTCCAAATCTTGCAATCCATCCTGAGAGTAAGGCAGATGTACATGAGGCAAACGTTGCAGTTTCCATGGGAATGGCTTCAGGCCAACGAGTGGAGCGGTTGATGATGGTAAACAGGTAACGATGTCCTTGTGATGTGGGTAGGGGGCCTACAACGTCGACGTGAATGTGTGCAGAACAACGCTGAGGTTGAGGAAAGGTGCCCACTCCTGAATATGTGTGTCGATGTACTTTGGAAGTTTGGCAAGAAGTACAGGCGCAGACCCAATCCTTAGCATCCTTAGAAATGCCGTGTCAAATGAGCTTCGTCTTCAGCAGCTGTGCAGTAGAACGGCACAAGGGATGTGAAAGGCTGTGAATGAAATCAAATACCTGCTGGTGCATGGGAGCAGGAATCCAAGGTCGCGGTCTACCAGTACTGACGTCACAGAGGAGGGTGGTGTTGGAATCTTCGAGGGGGAAATCTTCCCAATGGAGGGACGTGCATGGTGTCCTATATGCTTGATACTCTGGATCCTGTTGTTGGGCTTCAGCCAGGGCGTTGTAATCCAATCCCAGTTGAACAGCAGCCAACGTGTTTCTTGACAGGGCATGGGCAACGGGATTCATTTTCCCAGGGACGTATTGAAGGGTGCAATTGTATTCAGCCACAGCGGAGAGATGTCGGCGTTGCCGGGCGGACCAGGCATCAGACTGTCGAGTGAAGGCGTGCACCAGAGGCATGTGGTCTGTGCGAATGATGAAGGGCGTACCTTCTAAGAAATGGCGAAAGTGACGGACAGCCAAGTGCACCACCAGCAATTCGCGATCGAAGGTAGAATAACCCGATTATGCCTTGGACAGTTTTCTGCTGAAAAAAGCCAATGGGCGGGGCGAGCCGTTGATCACCTGTTCGAGTACTGCACCAATAGCGATGTTGCTGGCATCGGTGGAGAGAAGGAGAGGGGCATGTGGGACAAGAAAAGTGAGAGCCGCGGCAATGGCTGGCAGAACAGTGATATTAGTTGATCATGCCCAAAAATTCCTGCAGAGCTTTGGCGGTCATGGGCGCAGGGAAGTCCTGAACGGCTGCTACCTTCTCAGGGAGGGGATGGACTCCTTCAGGAGTGATGCGGTGCCCTAAGAACGACACTTCATTGGCGCCAAAGGTACACTTGGCCCCAGCATTACGAAGGCCAAAACAGGAGTAATTGAAGGTATATGTACCAAACGTAGTGGTGATGACGGTCTTGGGGATGTC
This sequence comes from Palaemon carinicauda, assembly GCF_036898095.1. Classification (NCBI taxonomy): domain Eukaryota; kingdom Metazoa; phylum Arthropoda; class Malacostraca; order Decapoda; family Palaemonidae; genus Palaemon; species Palaemon carinicauda. The sequence continues at coordinate 46,709,285 of NC_090755.1, read as the reverse complement.
TTCTGGGTTCATAGGCACCTAATAATACCCCTTCAGGAGGTCGAGCGTAGAGAAAACCTTGGCTTTGTGCAGGTAGGAGGTCACGTCGGCAATGTTTGGGAGGGGGTAGTGATCCGGTTCTGTTTGCATGTTCAGGTGTCTGTAATGCCCGCACGGACGGAGGGAGCCGTCTTTCTTCAGATCGATGTGTAAGGGTGACAACCATGGGCTGAAGGCCTTTTGGCAAAGGTCCATTTCCTACATTTCGGCGAAAGTCTGTTTGGCGGCTGCCAATCATTCTGGTGCCAGACGTATGAATTTTGCGAAGACTGGGGGTCCCGTCGTCTTGATATGGTGATAAATACCGTGCTTGGCAGGAACCGTGGGCGTTTGGCGAAGTTCTGGACGGAAAACTTCCGGATACGACGTGATGAAGTGGGTGTAGGCATCCGTGGGTGCGCTGATGTGGAGAGCGAGGTTAGAGGGGACGGGTTGAAGAGGTGTCGACAAGTACGAGTCTGCGTTGACCAATTGTCGGTGGGGCGACATCGACCAGAAGGTGGAAATGAGAGAGGAAATCCGCACCGAGGATTGGCAATGTGACGTCAGCAACGAGGAACTTCCAATTAAATTTTTTGTTTCCAAACGATAATGTAAGGTTCTCGTAACCGTAGGTGGGTATCGCAGACCTGTTGGCAGCTACCAAGCGGACGTCGGCAGACGTAGACAGACTACGTCGTGTCCGGAAGAGTTCCATTGGCAAAAGAGAACGACAAGCACCCGTGTCTACCAAAAATCGCACGCCAGTTCCTGCATTATGTAAAAAGAAAAGATTAGAAACACGGGAGGCCACCGCCATGAACGATGGCCTACTTACACGTTTTTTGGCCACTGACAATCCTTGGCACATTTCTTCTCGGTTGCCCCAAATCTGAAATGGTAGTAGCAAAACTGCGGCGGATGGGAGGTTGTAAGTGGCTGTAGAAGTCGCTGGTTGGAGTGTGAGTGAGTGGTGGGTGGTGGGTGGCTTTGTCGCCGCTTCGGCACGTCACGGGGTAGGCGTGTATGTCTTACGGCATTCACGTCACCTTCGGTTGACGTCGAATAGGCGTCCTCTTCGTCAGGGGTGGAGGCGTTGACGGAGGTCTTGAAGTGGCTGTCCATAAGGGCGTCGGCTTTGGTCAACAAGTCCTTTATGGGTAAACTATCAACATCGCGTATGGCAGCGCGTATAGGTCCGGGTAAATGGCGTATCCAAAGGGCACGAAGCAGGTTCACCTCACGAGGAGAGCCGTCTGTGACAGGTTGCCGGCGAGCAATACTGGTTATTACCCTGAGGGTGAGCAAAGCCCTTTGGTCCCCCACCGGTTGTTGCAAGAGCTGAAAAAGCTTTGCTATACGGGCGGCTGGCGACGGCGAGTACTGCTGCAGAAGGTATGCTTTGAGGGCGTCATACGCTATTGGGGTGTCTCCTTGTTCACAAAGCCAGTCGGATATTTCCGGGAAGGTCGCCGCAAGAAAATAATCTGCTTTGGTGGTTGAGCGAGTCACGCCCTTGATGCAAAACTGGACTTCTGCGCACTGAAACCAAGCAAACGCCTCTCTGCTGGCGAATGATGAAAGTTTCAATGGGGGAGTCGCAGCAATAATTTCCGTAGAGTCCGCCATAGTACCAACAATGGAGGGGCGAGGGGTGGGGTGGGGGGGTGTGGAAGGAGGGAAGAGAGAGTCGACTTCCGGGGTCACCAATGTGATGGCCCGAGAGAAGGTTGAGACTCAAAGACAGTATGAAAGCAACTGAGTGAGTTTATTATAGAACACTCTCCTTTATATACAAAAGCTCAGTTCAAAGCAACAAGAAATTTCATGTTCAAAAATAGACACTGTTACAGATGAGAAGAGCAGATATGTTTATTCTGGTTCTTTTTAGTGCGAGGGAAGAGCGAAGATACAAGCATAATATATACACAAAATGAACTACATACGATCGTGTGACACACGGTTGGTAATGAAGTAATGATCAATTGAAATAAAGTTTTTCAAGAAGAGTGAAAACATTAATACTGATATTTCATATATAAACTATATAAGAAGACTGGAATGGTATTTTGAATGAATTTTTGAGGTTCACTTGGTCACAATTGTATAATGGTGTTGAGCCTGTTGTTCCTTTGAACGAGAATCTAGTCAACATAATTGATAGGCGTTAATCCGTTTTCGTGTGCTAAGATACCGAGTGAAAGACAAACCCTGGTTCAATGATAAGTGTAGATGTGCTTATTTGGAAAAGAAGGAGGCTTATCATATTTAGAAAGGTACCACATCTGTTTTGACTTGGAATAACTATTCTCAACTGAAAGCTTTTGCTCAGAAAGGTTATGGTTCAACTGAAAAGGAATAGAACTGAAACATAAAAGAAATCATAGGTGGTGGGTACCCTTTAATATGCACTCTTTGGTGTAGACGTAAAGTTCCTCTTTTACTTATAACAGATGGCTCTGTCAGTCACCATCCAAAGGAGAAGGCAACCCTTTTGGCTGATGGGTTTGACAGTATATAGAGTAATGAGAAACTTTATCTTTCTCATTCCTATTTTCCTGGGGTTAAATAACTAATTCATCTTTTCAATCTTGTGAAGTTACTGCTCTCTTCATGGACCTTCATGGTTATGGAGGTGTAGATCTAAATGGTATTTTTCTTTAGTTTCATATAAAGACTGCAGCTTTCTTAGCTCTGTTGTCACGAATTTGTCACATAGATACGTATAGCAGGTAGGGATAAATGAGGGCAATAGCCGCCATGGTCTACGCATGAGGGAGGTCAGACAAGGACTGGCGGTTTTGCTTTGGGAAACCCAAATTTTAGGAGCTGTTATGTGGTGACGACTGCCACCTATCGCCACCTATCTGTTGGAGGAAGCACCTTAGTCCCATACAGATAGGTGCCTTAAAACCTCCCCCTTGGAAGCAGGGTGAGGGGTGTCGGGCACAAACTATGTTCGCATTCCATCATCGAAGACGGGCTTGTGTTACACCAGAGATTCTGAATTAAGGACACCGTGATTTTAGTCCTAACATACATTACTACTACTACTACTACTACTACTACTACTACTACTACTACTACTACTACTACTACTACTAATAATAATAATAATAATAATATTATTATTATTATTATTATTATTAATAATAATAATAATAATAATAATAATAATAATAATAATCTTTTAAAAAGAGAGGAACAGAAATAAGACAGAATAGCGTGTCCAACTGTACCCCCAAGCAAAAGAATTCTAACTCAAGACAGTGAAAAACCATGGTACAGAGGCTATGCCACCACCCAAGAATAGAAACAATGGTTTGATTTTGGAGTGTCCTTTTCCAAGAAGAGTTGCTTACCATAGATAAAGAGTCTCTTCTACCCTAACCAATTGGAAACTAGCCACTGAGCAATTACAGTGCAGTAGTTAATCCCTTGAGCGAAGAACCATTGTTTGATAAAATTAATGTTATCAGGTGTATGAGATCAGAGGAGAATGGGGAAAGAATGGGTTATTCTATTCGGTGTATGTGTAGGCATAGTAAAAATGAGCCATAATCAGAGAGAGGGATCCAATGCTGTACTGTCTAGTCAGTCAAAGGATCCATTAACCTTATGATTTCCCAGATGTTTCATTTGTTCCATTACGTAAATGAATTGGATAGGATAACTTCCCTTTAATTCGTGTGTTGTTGCATCTAAGAAAATTACTTGGGTCACAAATCGTTTAAAGTTATCTCGTGTTTCATTTTGTTTCAATGAGGCTTCTCATTCGTTTTCTCAGATACAACAATGGATACCTATTAACTTAATCTGGACATTTGACTAGCCCATTTACTCTAATGATTAATTAATGTAAAAATAGCTGTTATTAAAAAAAATTCTCCGGATAATTAATGATGAAGGACATGATACAGACATAATGTAAAGTCAAGTCATTATCTTGTGATACAATCATAGCCATAGACTGTTGGAAAAATGTATTGATAAATCTCTCATGTGAGAAATTCTTTATAAACGAATAAATATCCATAAGAGTTTTATTTCTTTACAGCAAAGAAATAAAGTGATTATGAGCATCTTGCCTTCCGTAAGTCGAGAAGTTAAAAATGTCCAGAGGAGAACACAAAGCCTTTTATCTCGGTTGAAAAAATCCTCCCTGCTCCCGGACTCTTAACGCAGGATCAATACTCTCCACTTCTTGTGCCTTGCATAACTTTCACTTAACACTAAAGATTTCTCAGTTCGTTCATTTGCGTTGAGATTCTTTATGCTTTCAACTCCTTATTTGTTCTCCTCTTCCCGTATTACGCAGATATTAACCTTCTCACTATCAATATTCTTACACTGATAAGACTTGGTAAGATCGATAATTGTGCACTTTATCTCACTCTGTAATCTTCTTGGTTTAAATCTTGCTCTCCTTAGACGAATCCTTCCTGTTTTTGCTTTTATGTGATTCCAAATAGAATCATCTTCATATTTTTGCAATTGATATCGATACCCATTAAGCCTATTTGCCTTCTGAATGACTATGGCTTAAAAACTGAAGTGAACTCTAGTAAATGTGTAAAAAGATGATAGCAACAACAATACCATAATAGATATTACTTTTCTTAGCTATGAACAAACATGGCCCACGTAAAAGACTACAGCAAATGTAAATGGCAAAATAAAAACAAAATTGATAAGCAAATTGAAAATGTAAAACAAAGGAAAAATACCAAACGAAACCATTATAAAACAGAAAACACATCCAGCCTATTCCAGGCTAATCTAGAGTTCCAGGAATCGAACTAAGGAATGCTACTTAACACAACATCTGCACAAAACGAGTCTCTTACTTCACATTGGTTAAAAACCGTTAGATAATACTTTGTTTGTCATTTAAATGGGCAGACTGAAGATCAAACATGCGTCAACACAATTTCTTTACATAGAATACAGTTGAGAACACACGCAAGAAAAAAACAAACAAACATGAAAAGGGTATACAGTAAAATAAATGCTTTGAATCGCATTTGATAACACGCTATGTAAATTTACTTTAAAATGTACTCGAAATCACTAAATTGGTGAATGATAACTAGAACATTCATCTAAAATATTTAATACAAAAATGACGTATTTTATCTAACCATGATTTTCCTGAGAGTTTACTAATTACACCATTTACACTTCCTGAAGGAAACTGTGAAGTACAGTTATTAGCCATTTACCTAACTAAAGTAAAGATAACGTATTGAATCTCAATTTCCAATATTTGTCCGTCAATATAAGGCTTCGTTATTCCACATGTTATAACGATGGATGTATAATGAGCAGCGACGGAATATCACCTGAAATTCAGTGTCAAATTATAATCCCAGTGCAGATGGATTTATCTGTCTCTACTAAACGACAATTTCTCTTAAAATCCAGAATTTGGAATGTTAAAAAGATCTGAATTTCCGATCTCCGCAGTAGCCAATATGAGAATTATGGATCTCAAAATCTCGTCTCTCTGAACGCGATGATGATCGCATTAGATATTAAAATGACTATATGAAATAAACAGAGATTTAACT
>NC_090755.1:46663697-46696197 GCF_036898095.1 Palaemon carinicauda | reverse complement strand
TAGAAGTGTAATGTTATTATATGACAAAGAAGGCAAAGCAAGGGTGTGTTACGTTTCAATGATTAGGCCTAGTTAATATTTTTTTGGGAGGACTTGAAAACGAAGGGGTGATTTTGGTGTAGTTGTAGGACAGAGAAAGGGATCAGGAATGGAGTTTCTCTTGGGAAGCGTTTGGTGGTGATAAGGAAGACAAAACGCAGCGAATGGTGAAATTTTATTAAACGGTTTGGAAGAGGATAAAGCTAATTTGGAATTCTAGCAAGCAAGAGTAAGGTTATGAATATAAATGATTAGCAGCTAATCCCGCTCTCCACGCAAACTAGACCAGGGAGGGCCAGGCAATGGCTGTTTATGACTCAGCAGATATGCCTATAGGCTCCCCCAAACACCCCATCCTTAGCTCCCAGGGATGGTGAGATTACAGCGACCAAAGGAATTACCGATTTTGAGTGGAATACGAACCCCAGTCTGGGGTTCACCAGTCAGGGACGTTACCACATCGGCGACCAGAAAAGGAAGAATAAGATCGATACCGGAAAAGTGTTGGAATAACAGGCCCTATTTGTATCTGACCAACAACATGAAAGTGATTGTAATTTACGTAAGGTTACTAGGGACCATAACAACTATGGTTACTAATGTCACCGTAATTACTTAGTTACACAATTAAACAATTAAAGATTCAAAACTTGTATTTAAAGCTTACAGGAGAACCGCATCTGAAATCCATGAAAAGGTACCACTGGCTTTTCACACTACATCCATGCAGAACTCCTACAATAATAATGAGCATTTGTTTGGTGGGTTGGGGGTAAGAGACTTTATGCTACATATGAGCCTTTTTGGAGAGGATTTTACAGTGTCAATACCTGTGGCTGGATACAACGCCAGATATCCCCTCATCAGTCATACAATCAATCATTTAGTCCCTTGGTTATTTATTGGTAGTAGGTTCCCCTACTACCAGCTACCCGTTGTGGTAGCCTATTAGAAACGTCCCTGACTGCCATTTGCCAGACTGGGGTTCGAGTATGCTCAAGCTCGATATTTTCTTGTAGTGTCTGCAACTTCACCATCCCTGTAAGCTAAGGATGGGAGACTTTAAGGATCCTATAAAAGTCTAGCTGCTGAGTCATCAGCAGCCTTAGTCTAGCCCTCCCTGGTCATAGCTGGATTAAATGGGGTCTTAGGCGCTTATCATATGGTCAGTCTCTAGGCCATTGTCCCACAAGCTAGAACATTGATACTGTCCCTTGCCTCTGCCATCCGTGAACCAGGTCGAGGTATCCAGGCAGGCTGGGTCGTCGGAGGCATAAGCCCCCTTGGGCTTGCTGACTAGGTCGCCGCATTGGCTTTTACTAGTGAGCAGTCAGAGCTTATAACACCATGTAGTTTCCTCTTTGTGAATGTCATGGGTTTTATTATTATTATTGTTATTATTATCATTATTTTGTCATCAGTCACGTGTGTGATGTCTATCCCAAAGCAATTATATCTACACTTCGTCAGTCTCATTTTCTAAACGTCTCTCTTGATCTAATGAAATGTATTAATGTACATATATGTACATTTGCATGTGTGTTTGGACACAAACACTATGTAGGCATATTGTATGTATGTTATGTATATTCTGATTTATGTGGGTATGTAGATATATCATATGATGTGGTTTTGGTGTGTGTATGAATACATTTTTTGGGGTCAAGCCATGTCGTCCTGATAACGGTTCCGATAAGTAGCTTCCAAGGGATATTTGAACTACAGTGATATTCCCAGAGAATTTACCTTTAGGTCTCCAGAATTCTAACTCCTGGCACGAGTATCCTTAAAATTTATCTTAAGGATATTGCTTAAATCAGGGGACGTATATCTTGATACGACATAGCAATCTTCAACCCGAATATCGTTTTTGCCTCGAGGGGGAAGAGTGGCAAATTAGAAGGGGAGCTGTTATCAAGGTTACCCTTCCTTCCATACTACTATTGAGTATCTAGATGGCGCCATATCCAAGATGGCGGTCATTCCTATTTTTGTAGCGAATTCGCACGGTGGTGTTCCTTGTTGATCTAACGTTTTTGATCGATTTTTTGAAGATTATTATGCAATCTCCAGCTTCTTTCGCATTTGGAAAGTTCAAAATTGATTCTTTACAGTGTTTATTTTTATCACCTGCTTCACAGTGAAATTAGAGTATTTTATTTGTGTTAAGGAGCTAGGCCTGTTACAGGAGGCGCCATGGGCGCTATCGTTTGTTATGCATATGCTATTTAGTTAGCAGAACGATTTCCCAGTTGTAATAGTATTAATAATTTATGAAAGCTATTTAGGCATTATTATACTAGTAAAGATATTTATTTTATGCATAATTTCCTCTTCCTTTGTCGATCGTATACGTTAGAGTTTCGGCGATTTAGGTAACCGAGATTCGTCTTGCCTAGGCTATTTAGCCTAGGCGATGTAGTATACTTTCAGACATTATCCCCGTTTACCCTCGTGTATCGCTTTATTGATTCAATGAGAGATAGTACATCTCTTAGAATTATATAACTCGATAATTACCTCTTGTGGAGATTTAAGGGTAATCCCTCCTTCCCTCTGAGTGCCGCTGCCGGCGGCAACCCTTTCTGGTCTTGCCATAGAGTAGTTCACTCTGACTTGACTAGGCTAGGGTTTTCTGTCTCCCACCTATGCCGGCGAGAGCCCGGCTTTGGTTTTAGACAGAACCTCAGACTATTCAGTCTTTCTGCTGGTGGCAGAGCTACAGGGTGAGTAGTCACTCCCCTGCCGGCTTATAGCCGCCGGCATTGGAGGCTAAGCCTCCCTAAGCCGCACCTGAAGTGGTAGTATGTAGCCGCCACCTTCTCCCCTGTGGTCTAGAAGACTGGTCCTGTGTTGGCAGACCCTAGGCTGAAGAATAGACATTCTTCTGCCACCTAGGATGGCGCCAACACTGAAACCCTAGGCTGAAGAATAGATATTCTTCTGCTGCCTAGGATGGCGCTGATATCGAAACAAAGTTTCTTCCTTTTGTGGTAGGGGCGGCAACCTTGCCGCCTTCTTCCACACTTTATACAGGACCCTTTTCCCTGGCCCCTCTGTCCTTTAGCGATGACTAGCCATCGCATTCCTTATGGCCGTCGTCCTGCAATCTCACCGCTTGCCGGGTGGGTTGTGGGGCCGGCCAGGCTCATACATAAGCAGCTGTTTAGCCACTCAGTCTTTCCCTTATGGACATATGGATCCGGGAAGGTTGTTCCGGCTATGGCGGCTGCTGGTGTTAGACCCCTCTGCCGCTGAAGGTTCTTTAGTCCTCCCTTGGACTGCCATCCACAGTCCTGTAACTGGCAATGCCGGCAACGGACTTTGCGGCTGGATGGAAGCTTGAATGATGCATTCTCCCCTTCCGTTTGAACCTTCTTTCTGGAGAAAGGCAGTAAGATTATATACTTACATCCTTATTTACTGTAAACATACATTGTAATAAGGCAGCCCTTCACTCCATGCTTTTTCTCTCTCTATCAGCTAGTGCCTGCCGGGTGGGCCGGTGCCATCAGGTAACTTACTCAGTCGGCGGCATGCCGACTGTACCAGTGCCACCAGGTACTAACTAGCCAGCTATATGCCGGCCGGACTGCGCTGCCAGGTACTAGCTCTGCCAGCAATATGCCAGCTGAACTACAGTATATGATTACACAGTAGCCAGTATATTTGCAGTAGAGTATATACTGCAGATAGAAAACTATTGTATATATTATACAGTAGTTATTTCCAACATATTTTGTGTATCCTTGCTCAGTCTTTTGCTGAGACTAATCCTATATTGAAAGAGTAGAATTCCTTCAATACTCTGATTGGAAATCAGTTTATAATTTACCATACAATATTAAGTATTTTAGAAGGGTCAGTGGCAGTACACTTTTTCTATCCCTAAAGGTTAAAACCCTTATCTTTGAGTTTCCCTGATCAGGAAACTCTATAGTCTTAATATTAGAAGGGAAGGTCACAGCAATTGGCTGGGTGGGACACACAAGTACGTGTCTTTTCTAATTTCTAGTTCAGTTGGCAACATGCCGGCCGGACCGTGCTGCCAGGTGCTAGCCATGCTGGCAACACACCGGCTGAACTACAGGGTATGATTATACAGTAGCCAGTCTATTTGCAATATAGTATATACTGCAAATAGAAAACTATAGTATTATTATACAGTAGTTAATTTCTAAAATATCTTGTGTACCCTTGTACAGGCTTTTGCTCAGACCGAACCTATATTGAAAGAATAGAATTCCTTCAATACTCTGATTGGAAATCAGTTAATACTTACCCCACAATATTAAATAATTAGAAGGGTCAGTGGTAGTGTAAACTTTTTTCTATCCCTAGGGGTTGGAACCCTTCTCTTTCAAGTTGCCCTGATAAAGGAAACTCTTTATCTTTAATGTTGGGGGGAGGTTAAGTCAATTGGCTGGGAGGGATACACAAGTATGTGTCTTTCCCTATTTCTTTCTAGCTTACTATCCTAAGCTATAATGATTAAAATATGAATAATTGCATATCTGTTTATCATGTGAGTTAAACAATCGTATACTCATTTTGTTTTCCTTTCTTTACAGGAAGAACCCCAGATGAAATGCGATGCGATCTTCTGCAATCTTTGGAGTAAGTACTTCTACGGCATGCAGGTCTCATGCCCCCTGCCCCCTGCACTATTATTACCGTATCCCTGCAATATTGGGACCCCCAAGTCTGCAATATCTGGAGTCTAGGGATGCGGCACGTAAAAAGCTACGCAAATGGGTAAGAGGGTTCCAGAAGAACTCTCTGGGACCATACCTACCTAACGATAGGATGCGTAGCTTACTGTTCCCGAAAGCGGGTAGTGAAATGGTTATGCCCCAAGCATGACTCGCACCTTCCTGCGTCCAGATTTCCATCGAGACGGATGGCAAGGAAACACCTCTGGAAGAAGATGACGATGTCTTGTCGAGATTCCTTCCGTCTGTGCCGGCCCCGGAGCCGTTACCCTCGACGTCTTCACCTTCTACCCCTCCATTGGACAATATGAGCCAGGCGCTGGCCCATCTTACGGATTTAATGGAGAACATTCGCAAACGAGGCGAAACAAGGGAAGCAAAATTCAAGAGAGAGCTCCGTGAAGCTCCACTTATTGCCTCCCGAGGGTCATTCAAGCGACCCAGAGACCAAGACCTCCCGACTTGCTCCAAAACCAATCCCTGGAGGTATGAGGAGCTTATGCCAATTTTGAACGGCAAACTCTACATCTCAAAGAAGATGGGAGCTGTCCCCTTAGACGACATACAGTTTTGGCCAAGCTTTAACGCTTTCCCTGATTGGTTCATTTGACTGAAGCATGAACCAATGTCAAAAGAGGAGACAGAACCGAAGGAAGTCATGGTTTTCGACCACGATAAGGCACAGGCTCTCTTGACAAGTAGTCTGAGAGAGGCGGGTTATTCAGTGTCGAAAGTGTCCGCCTTGAGCAAGAAACACCCTACCTTTCTTGCTCCTGCTTCAATAGCATTCCCTTTTACGTGGAAGGCATTTAAATCTGTTGCCAAGGCAATGGAGGCAGGCAAACCATGCCCTGCACTCGAGGAGTGAAGGCCTCTGTCTCTAGCCTTGCCCATGCAGGAGAAGGGATGGAAGTAAGTCCACCTAACCTTTTCAGTAGGGAAACTGGACGCGGACATCGCTGGACGACAGTTTAGCGAGAATCTCCCTAAACTTTCTGAGTTTCTCTTGTGTAAGGAACAAGAGATGAAGGAGAGACTTGTGGCCTCTTTATCCCTACACAACTGCTTAGAGATGTGTGCAGGCCAACGAAATACCCCAGACATGCTCATGGTCCTGGCCAAAATGCATATGGCCACCTTAATAAAAGACCTATATGCTTTTATGAAGGCTAGGAGAGCATGTAGAGAGTTCGTGTTCGCTGCTGCAACATTGAAACATGAACCCAGGAAGTTGATATCTTCCAACATCTGGGGTAAAGACCTCTTTCCAAACGAAGTAGTCAAAGAGGTAGTTGAGAAAGCCTTCACGGAAAATAGGAACCTTCTCCAGAAGTGGGGCATCTCTTCAAAGAGGAAGTCTTCCCCCGGATGCGGGTCCCCAACCTAAAAGGAATACGAAGAAGTCTATACTTTTCCCTCGGCCTGCTCAACAACATCCCACAGTTTCTATGTCCGTGGTGCCCCAGGTAGGCGGTCGAGGAGGTAAACCCTCCGATCATTCGAAGCAAGGAGATGCTTCCGGTAGGAGGGAGGCTCCAACAATTTCAGGATCGTTGGACCTTTGATCCTTGGGCCCAATCAAGATTGGACTAGGATGGAAACTAGACATGTCTCCAACATCATTTCCTCAACTCTTCCAACACTCCAACCCCGTATTAGAAGAGTATACCCCATAGCTCTTGAGCATACAGGTTATAAGGAAAGCAAAGTCCATCAAATTCCAGGGAAGGCTGTTTTGTGTTCCCATGAAGGACACAAGAAAACTCAGAGTCATTCTGGACTTGTTGCCACTCAACAAGTTCATAAGAAACAGCAAGTTCAGGATCTTAATCCTTCTACACATAAGGACCCTATTACAAAAAGGGGTGTTCACAGTCTTGATAGACCTGACAAATGCCTATTCGCATATTCTAGTCAGTCGCCCCCTCTCCTCATACCTAGGATTCAAGTTACAGAAGATAAAGTATGTTCTAAGAGCCAGACTCTTTGGACTAAACATAGTCCCAAGTATCTTCATGAAATCGGCAGACACAGTTGTGCAACAACCATGCCTAGAAACTGTTCAGGTAACAAAGTACCTGGATGACTGGCTGGTGCGGGCAGCACCCAAAGCGGTTAGTCTGCAAGCATCCAAAGAAGTAACCCAGTTCATGGAACATCTGGGATGCAAAATCAACTTCAAGAAGTCTCGACTCTCTCCAGCTCAAGGGTTTCAATGGCTGGAAAACCATTGGAACCTGAGGTCACATTGTCTCTCCTTTCCCTTAGGGAAGAAGAAGGAGATCGCAGGGTCTGTCAAGAGACTACTGTAATCTGACAGGATTTCAAGACGCTAACAGGAAAGAGTACTGAACTCTCTCCAGTTCGCAGCAGTGACAGACCCAGTGCTAAGAGCACAGCTGAAAGATTCGTCAAGAGTCTGGAGAAGTTACGCATCAAACGGGGTAAGAGATCTAAAATGAACGATATCGGCCTTACTTTGATCAGTTCTCAACCCATGGTCGAAGGCCAAGAGCCTAATGAGGACCGTGCCCTTGCAACTACCTCTACCATCGATGATCAACCACATGGATGCCTCGACGGAAGAATGGGGATTTCACTCCTATCAAAGGAAAGTCCAAGGGACTTGGTCATCTCTGTTCAAGGCCCTTCTCATCAACATTTTGGATGCCATGGCAGTCCTTTTGACGTTGGGAAAACTCTCCCCTCGAAGATCAGCCCTCATCAGGCTGATCTTGGACTGCGAAGTGATAGTGAGATGTCTGAACCGACAAGGCTCGAGATTGTCCCATAGAATCCATGTGATATTAGCCATCCCTTGCCTAAAGAGATGGCACCTATCAGCAGTTCACTTACAAATGATCCGCAATGTGACAGCGGATGCTCTACTCAAGCTCAAGCTGATAGAGCCAGAATGGTCCACAGCCGCAGACTCATTCTCTTCCATCTTGGAACAAGTCCCGGAACTGCAGATCGACCTGTTCATGACGAGCGTCGTCAAGAAACTACCTCGATATGTAACCCCATACGAAGACCCTCTAGAGGAGATAACGGACGCCATGTCCCTAGTTTGGAGTGGATGGACCCGGAATTTCCTGTTCCTTCCATCCAATCTCCTGCTGAAGGCCCTCAACATGCTGAGATCCTTCCAAGGAACGGCAGCTCTAGTGGCTCCCAAATAGCCCAAGAGCAACTGGTTCCCTCTAGTGAGGGAAATAAGGCTAAGGCTGGCCCTTGTACCGAACCCAGCACTATCTCAACGGGTTCAGAAGTTAACTGTCTACGATTCATCACAGAGAACCCAAAACCTTCATTTCATGATTTTCTCGCCCTTGCGGTTAAGAAAAGATTTGGGATCTCAAAAGGCAGTATAGACTTCTTAGAAGAATACAAGTCTAAGTCTACCAGAAGACAATATGAATCGTCTTGGAAAAAGTAGGTTGTTTTTGTTAAAGCAAAAGGACCGAAAGAAATTTCAATAGACTTCTGTCTGTCCTTCGTTATCCACCTTCATAATTAAGGTCTGGCAGCTAACACGATTACTACGTGTAAGTCAGCCTTGACTAGATCTCTTCTATTTGCCTTTCAAGTGGATCTTTCCTGACCCAGCTTTTCTCGCCAAGAACGAGCTACCCACTAAAAGATGGGGTCCCTGGAGAATCTGCCCTCTGAAGGAAGATGTCTCTCTATGTCCTGTAGAGTGTCTAAAGGTCTATCTTCGTAGAACTTCAGACTTCAAGTGAGGACAGCTCTTCAAACGAGAAACCTCAGGATCAGACTTATCCCTAAAACAACTGAGGGCGAAGCTCACCTACTTCATTTGCAGAGCGGATCCTGACAGTACACCCGCAGGTCATGATCCGAGGAAAATGGCTACATCACTGAACTTTTTTCAGTATATGGTCTTTGAGCGTCTTCGCTCATATACTGGATGGAAATCATCCACAGTGTTCTACAAATACTATTCTAAGCAAGTCCATGAACTGAAGCATTATGTGGTGGCGGCAGGTAGTGTATTAAAACCTGTCTTCTAGTGCTGCGATGAACAGTTAATTGATTGGGACTATCAATTAGGGCAAAAAGGTGTGGACACTTCCAGTGCGATACCTTTTAAGTGACTGTCACTATGATGATACTAAGACTGTTCAAAATCTCAGGTGTGGAATTATACAGATAACACTTGTACCGTGTGTACATAGTACACAGTGTTGATAGTATACAACATTTACAGAATTTATATTTGGAAAATTTATAAAAATTTTCAGTTTTAGAGTGGCACTCATCATTTCTTCCCTTTCAGGGAGGAAAAATATTTTCTGTATACATTGTACGTATGATTCCTTTAACACGTTACATTCTTTACACTCGTTATTCCATTTTGTTATTTATTCGAAATAAATGTCTATTAGAATGTAATTGCGTCCTATTTCACCCTGCAATTTGTAAATTAAATATGCCAGAGTTCTCTTATTTATTTAAGTAAACCTCATATCATTGTATGCTTACAAACAATGGATATAGTTGACACTTATATTGTTCCGACAATATATACAAACCATGAGACCGTTTGTATATCTGGTGGATACTTATGTTTGTTCATACAATATATGCTAACCTTGAGGCCCCTTTTCTACTGTCTAGTATGACTATTCCCTGCAGGGGGCAGGAAGCACTAACATTGTCTATGATTAGTGGTAATGACGGATAACGTTAACGTCATTTGTCTCAATGGTCCAGATGACCCTAGAAAAATTGTCCCAAGGTTAAGGCACCTACGAAAATCCACAGATACGGTACTTTCTAGTAATTCTCTGGTAAGCTTCCATCAGGACGACATGGCTTGAGCCCAAAAAACGGATTTTAAGCGAAGCGAAAAATTATTTTTGGGTGAGATAGCCATGTCGTCCTGATGGACCCGCCCTCCTTTTCTATAGAAAAGGCCTTGGCAGGATCCCTCCCGAAACTACTATATCTCTAGCACCATGCTCAATGCTACTAGGAATAACCGCCATCTTGGATATGGTGCCATCTAGATTTTCAATAGTATTATGGAAGGAAGGGTAACCTTAATAACGACTCCCCTTCTAATTTGCCACTCTTCCCCCTAGAGGCAAAAACCCTATTCGGGGTGAAGATTCCTATGTGTCGTATCAAGATATACATCCCCTGATTTATGCGATATCCTTAAGAGAAATTTTAAGGATATTCAAGCCAGGAGTTAGAATTTTGGAGACCTAAAGGTAAATTCTCTGGGAATATCACTGTAGTTCAAATATCTCTTGGAAGCTACTTATAGTAACCTTCCATCAAGACGACATAGGTATCTCACCTAAAAATAAATTTTTCGCTTTGCTAAAAATCCGTTATATACGCATCCATACATATATTTATGTATATATATATATATATATATATATATACACACACACACACACACACACACACACACATATATATATATATATATATATATATATATATATATATATATATATATATATATATATGCACGTGCACACACATACATATATATGCATATATATATATATATATATATATATATATATATATATATATATATATATATGTATATATATGTGAGTGTGCATATATATATACTGTATATATATATTTCTATATATATATGAATGTGTGTGTTTGCCTATTTATATATATATATATATATATATATATATATATATATATATATATATATATATATATATATATATATATATATATATATATATATACTATATATATATAGGCTATATGTATATAACGGATTTTGAGCGAAGCGAAAAATCTATTTTTGGGTGAGATGGCCATGTCGTCCTGATGGAAGTTTCTATAGGGTAGCTTCCTAGGGTATATTACAACTACGGTGATATTCCCAGAGAATTTACCTTAAGATACCCAGAATTCTAACTCCTGGAGCGAATATTCCTAATGAAAGGGATATCGCGACATATCAGAGGACGTATTCTTGACACGCCACATGGCAATCTGCACCCCAAACAGAGATTACGTATCGAGGGGTCAATTGGCAAGAAACGACAACGGGAAAGAAAAAGGGGGAGCCGTTCCCAAGGCTCCCTCTTCTCCAGTTTTGTAAGCGTGCCTGGCGCCAATCCTGGCGCCATCTGTATTCCTTGTAGTGTACACGAGGTGCTACAGATATTGTATGTAGGGAGGGGTCCTACAGCCCTTTCACAGAAAGGGAAGGGCGGGTCCATCAGGACGACATGGCCATCTCACCCAAAAATAGATTTTTCGCTTCGCTCAAAATCCGTTTTTTGGGCTCAAGCCATGTCGTCCTGATGGAAGTATACCAGAGCATTACTGTATCTGTGGATTCTCAGAACGTGCCGTACTCCCCGGAGGTAATTTTTCCCGGTCGACTAGACCTAGAGACCTAAGATGTTACCGTTATACATCTTTTCAACTAACCATAAACCATGTTAGAGCTTCCTGCCCCCTACAGGGAAGAGTCCTACTAGACTCTGGAAAAGTCTCGAAGAGTACATATACCTATGTATGAATACCAGGCAAGCTAATATAGTGGTCTCACCCTATATTAAGTAAAGCATAGTTTGTAAAGAACCACTGCGTCAATATGAAATATCGACCAGTTCTCCGCACAATACTTGTATTGGACAAAGGTTTATATCCGCATAGGAGGAAACTTGTAAAACCGCCACCGTCCCCTTCTGGGACGGAGTCCTCCCGATGAGGGAAAGCATAAACCAATGCAACATAGCTTGCATACAGGAACAATCTATTAGAATTATCCCAGATTAATATACATAGAATGAATGCTCAATTATATCAATAAATTGACACATGTGAAGGAGACGCAAGGTTCTCAAGAACAAGTTTATTGATAGACAATAAACAGCCAGGTTAACAACAATTCTATATATATATATATATATATATATATATATATATATATATATATATATATATATATATATATATATATAGATATAAGAAGAGGATAACCAAAACTTTAAGCATAAGTCTGATAGTAAACAGAAACTTGTTTATCTGAAAGAAAAACATTAGTGCCACTTTTAACATACCGAGGTATGAAGGTCAGAAAAGTCTGTATTACTAATCAGTTACATTAGCGTTAGAAACGCTCGGCACACATGTCTGCACTTATGCTAGGTTCACCTTTGGAAGTGGAACAGTCAACGTGGGCACCTCAGTGCCCTCACTTAGTTTGTAGCACAGAATGTAACTACACACTCACCCTGGAATTAATTGTCCCAATTAAAACCACTGTTCCTCGCAGAGTTAAACAGCAGGGTTAACGACGCAACCCACTGCTACCACAGAACTCTTTAGTTGCTCCACTTGCTTCGCATAGTGGCGAAAGAACACTCTGGAAGACTTCCAGCCAGTGTATGAACGAAGATGTTCAAAATCCATACAATTAAGGAAATTTAAGGATGAAGCAACTTTCCTCGGATCGTGACCTGCGGGTGTACTATCAGGATCCGCTCTGCGAATAAAATATGCGATTTTCGCCCTGAGTTGATTCAGTGATAAATTTGAGCCTGATGTTTCTCCCCTGAATAGTTGCCCACCCTAGAAGTCTGAAGTTCTATGAAGATAGACCTTTAGGCATTCTACTGGACATAGAGATGCATCTCCTTTCAGAGGGCAGATTCTCCAGGGACCCCACCTGTTGGTGGGTAACTCATTCTTGGTGAGAAACAAAGGATCCGGAAACAGGTTCAGTTCTCCCCCATCCGGGAACTGAACACGACCTTCCTCTCTCGAGAATGCTACAATCTCACTAACCCTGGCCCCGGACGCGAGTGGAAATAGGAAAATAACTTTTTGGGTCAAATCCATTAACGCACCCTCCTCATTGCTCCACAGAGAAGCGAAATGAAGAACTTTGTTGAAAGACCATGAAATGGGCTTTGGAGGTGCTGAAGGTCTGAGCCTAGCGCAGGCTTTCAGAACTTTATTGCCTTCTAATAGATTTGCACTTATTTTCCTCTAGGAAGTCTATGCTGGCTTCCGAAATCCTGAAACGCTTTCTCACCGCTAGGGAGAGAAAATCATGAGCTGCAGGATCCGGGTTTTCTGTAATGAAGCGCAGACAGAAGACTTCTGGACTTGCTGGGTCAGAACTGGATCTGGTAGCGGTAGAAACTTCAGTCGTAGTTCCAATGCTAGGGGGAACCACACGCTGTTCGACCACTTGTGGGTCACTATTACCGCTACCCCCTTGAAGGATCTCAGCTGTTGAGGACCCTCAACAGAAGGTTGTGAGGAGGGAACAGATAAATCCTGGACCATCTGTTCCAGTCGAGGGACATCGCGTCCACTGCTTCCGCTAAGGGGTCCTCGTACGGGGACACGTACAGGGGCAACTTCTTGTTGTCTTTCGTCGCAAAGAGGTCTATCTGCAGTTCTGGGACTTGTTCAGAATGAAGGAGAATGATCCTGCGTCTAAGGACCATTTTGACTCTATCGGTGTGAACCTGGATAGAGCGTCCGCTGTCACATTGCGGACTCCTTGAAAGTGAACTGCCGACAGGTACCACTTCTTCTTTTCCGCCAATCGGAAGATGGCCAATATCACCTGGTTGAGAGGTGGTGACCTCGATCCTTGTCGATTCAAGTATCTCACAACTACCTCGCTGTCCATCACCAACCTTATGTGGATCGAGTGACGCGGGGAGACTTTCTTTAAGGTAAGGAGCACTGCCATAGCTTCTAGAAAGTTTATGTGAAAGGTCTTGAATAGCTTGGACCAAGTCCCCTGAACTTTTTTCCGATGAGAGTGACCTCCCCGTCCCTCCTTCGAGGCGTCTGAGTGAATCGTCACCGACGGGGGAGGTGGCTGAAGAAGAACCGACTTGTTTAGATGTCCGAAGCGGAACTGGTCTTCTCAGATCTCTTCGCGCGTTTGATGCATAACTTCTCCAAACTCCGGTTGCATCCTTTAGCTGTGCTCTTAGCACTGGGTCTGTCACCGAAGCAAACTGGGGAGAGCCCAGTACCCTCTCCTGTTCGCGTCTTGATATCCTTTCGGAATCTAGAAGTCTCTTGACAGAACCCGCTATCTCCTTCCTTTTCTTCGCCGGGATGGAGAAACGGTGTGACATTAAGTCCCAGTGGATTCCCAGCCACTGGAACTTTTGAGATGGAGAAAGTCGAGACTTTTTTCTGTTGATCTTGAAGCCTAGATACTCTAGGAACTGGATCACTTGACTGGAAGCTTGCAAGCATTCTGTCTCGGAGAGCTACGCTCGCAAGCTTCGTGAAAGTCCTTGGGGCAATATTTAGCCCGAATGGCATGGCTCTGAAGGCGTATAGTCTTCGTTGTAGCTTGAACCCTAGGTAGGGGGAGAGTCGACGGTTGATTGGAACGTGCCAATAGGCGTCTGACAAGTCTGTGGAGACGGAATATGCCCTCTTGGGCAGTAAGGTCCATATGTGTTGCAGTGTTAGCATCTTGAATTTGCAATTCACTATGAACTTGTTGAGTGGCGACAAGTCCAGAATGACTCTGAGCTTTTCCGAGTCTTTTTAGGAACACAAAACAGCCTCCCTTGGAATTTGATGGACTTCACCCTTCGGATCACATTTTTCTCCAACAGTTCTTGAACGTACTCCTCCAGAACGGGGGTGGAGTGTTGGAAAAAACCGAGGGCACGGGGGTGGAGTGCTGTACCAGCTCCAGCCCAGTCCGTTCTTGAGTAGGCTGTGGGCCCAGGGATCGAAGGTCCACCGATCCTGAAAATTCTGAAGTCTCCCTCCTACCGGCATCATCTCACTTGGGCTGCCGTCCTGAGGTCTTGCCTCCCCGACCGCGACCACCCCTGAATCCCCTTCCCCTTGAGGGGTGCCTAGACGAGCCTCTGGCTGCTCCTCTAGGCTTTGCTCGAAAGGGAGTAGACTGCCCTTCGAACGTTGGGGTGAACACCGTGGACTGTGTCGACACGGCCTGGGGTACCCACTGGAAAGTGGTCGGGGTTTGTGCCACCATCTGGGGCACTGAAGGCATCGGCAACTGCTGTTGCTGTTACTGTTCAACTGGCTTGGCTGGCCGAGACGGTAGCCTAGGCCTTTTAGTCTTCCTCTTCGGTTGGGGACCCTCATCCGGGGAAGACTTTCTCTTGATAGACAGGCCCCACTTTTGGAGAAGATTTCTATTCTCCGTGGCGGCCTTATCCACAACTTCTTTGACCAATTCGCTAGGGAAAAGGTCTTTGCCCCAAATGTTGGAGGAGATTAGTTTCCTTGGCTCGTGCCTCACCGTAGCCGAGGTGAACACGAACTCCCTACAAGCTCTCCTCGCCCTGACGAAGCTGTAAAGATCCTTCGTCACTGTGGCCAGATGAATCTTGGCCACTACCATGAACATTTCTTGGACCTTGGCGTCACTTGCCATCGTCTCAAGAGTGGTCTGAAGAGACATTGAGGCAGCCAGTCTTTCTTTTGTCTCGAGCTCTCTCCGCAAAAGAAGTCAGACAGCTTAGGGAGGTTCTCACCGAACTGACGTCCGAGAATATCAGCCTCCAACTTCCCGACTGAGAAGGTAAGATGGACGTCCTTCCAGTCCTTGTGGTCCATGGGTAGGGCCAGCAACAAGGGTTTACACTCCTCCAGGGAGGGGCAAGGCTTGCCAGCCTCGACTGCTTTTAATACAGCCGCAAACCCTTTCTGCATAAAGGGGAAGGCTCTAGCAGGAGAGGACACAAAGGAAGGGAGCTTCTTACTCAATGCAGTAACTTTTGAGTTTGTGAAGCCCCTCTCTTTCATCGAAGATGAAAGCAAAGCTTGAGCCTTAGCATGGTCCATCACTATGACCTCCTTCGGCTCTGTCTCCTCCTTTGAAGCTGGTTCCTTCCTCAACCGGACATAACAGTCCGGATATGACCCTTTGCTGGGCCAGAATTCCACTTCCTCAAGGGGAACTGAACCCAGCTTATCCGACATGACGATCTTTCCAGTCGTCATCGGCATGTGCTCAGCATATCTCCACGGGTTAGCATCTGAGCACAAGGGAAGGTCTTTCACATTGAGCCTTTTCTGGGGCCCACGTGATGCTGCAAGCTTCTGCATCCGCAGTTCCATTGCAGCCGCCTTCTCCATATTCTCCTTCTGCATTTGTTGGATCAATCCAACAATGGAGGAGAGGGCCTGTCCCAGCTCTACTGGGAGAGCGGACGATGTTGAGGGAATAGGTTCAGGGATCAGAATCGGAGCAGCCGACACCTCGTTGGCTTCTTCCTCTACGATGTCTGGGGCTTGATCTTCATCCTGGCCTCCTGCCAGGAGGTCTTCCTCCAGACGCTCGGACACGTCTGACATCCTGTCGCCCAACTGGATGTCTTGCACGGCGACCGCCACTTCAGCATCCACCTGGATCTAAACTAGGGGGATCTCCTCTTGAGGCTGGGGAATCACTGCATCAGCTGATGCCCTAGGTAAAAGGTAAGCCCTCATCTTCCCACTTGGAAGATAAGGTCCAGAGGTGTTCTTCTGGAAGCCCCCTACCCAGGTGCAAAGCTTCCCCCTTGCTATATCCCTTGATTCCGCTGTCCTAGGGGAATCAAAAGCTTCAGTAATCAGGTTAGAGCACACGGTACATACCTGGGGGTCCCAATACCGGAGCTCACCTTTGGAGACAGCGCATGCTGCGTGCCTCCTACATAATCCATGTCCGCAGAGGTTCTTACTGCGGACGTTGCAGAAAGCACTTCCGCACTTCGGACGTACCTCCTGCAAAGAGAAGAAAATTTCCATGAGTATCAAGTGAACTATGTATCACTGGATATGCACAGTTTAGCATAACAATTCAGAAAGGAAAGACACACACTTGTGTTTCCTTCACAACCAATTGTTGCAGCCTTCCAGATAATAAAATCGAATGGTTAATCTCTTCTAGAATAACCAATGCAAAGTTTCCAGAGGAAACAGGTGGAGCTCACACCTAAGCAATGATTTTAAAATCCTGGATAATAGACAAGAAAGAACTCACTTTCTCATCTGTAAGGCAACAGCAAAGGGCTGTGCAAGACAACACAAAAGTGTTAGAACACACAGTGCTGTACCAAAACTTATACTATAGTTTTCCTCTTACAGTATATGTTATACTGAAGAATACTGGTACAGTATAGGAGGTTATGTGCCGGCCGGCACACACCATAACTAGCTTTAAAGTATACTACTTAACAGCTATAAGGCGGCAGAACGCTGGTTCAAATGCATGTGCCGGCCGGCAGTAACTGCCGGCCGGCAACAGCCAATGTCGGCTACACAAGATAGCACCCGGCTGCCGGCCACTGCTCCTAGCGACCGGCAGACAAGGGCTGACATTAGCCGGCCGGCAAAGGTAAACAACCGATACCAGCCAGCAGCAAAAGAACCAGAGGACTACGACTGCCCGGCTGCCGGCCTCATAGGCCGGCAGCCGGGTCGGGTACAGCACTAGAAGAAAACAGAATGGATGCCGGGATAAGAGCGTAAACTCCCTCCAAGCCCGGCAATCCGAAAGAGTGCATATAAGGAAGGGGAGAATCTAATTCAGGCTTCCTGACCAATGCCGTCTGGCTCTACAGGCAGGCATGGATGAGGGACCAAGGGAGGTCCTGGCAGCACTCAAAGCAGAAGACCCTTGCCGGCCGGCAGACTCTGCCGGCCGGCAAGGGACTGAGTCAATTCCACATCCTAACCTATCCTAGGTCCAGATGTAGAATGACGTACAGTACTGTAATGGCTAGGCCATTACGGAGATAGAGGGGAAGGGACAAAAGAGGGTCCTACCAACCTTGCTTTAGTGAAGGATCACCCGCAGCCAAGAAAACTCATCTTAGCCTAAGGGAGATCCAAGGAGGGAGGCCAGCAATACTTGCCAGCTCCCAAAGAACCAAAGCAAGGAAGGTGTTGCTACTCCCAGGGAAAGGATCTTATCCTCCCACCGAGAACAGCAACAAGGACTAGTCTGCTAGATCACAAAAGAAGGAATCATCTCGTACAGAAACCTTCGGTAGTGACCTAAGGAGGCTAAGCCTCCTATGTCTGTGTCAGGCCAGCGAGGGAGACTCTACCCCAAGCCAGACAACACAGACTCAGACTAAAAACTCTGTTGTTTTGTCCCTCTCTGAAACCAGACTTACTGGAACAGGAAGGTACAGTAACACCCCAGTATAGTTTTATCGAAAGTTAATTCAGATAAACCACTTAGGGATAAGCCCAAGGCTTAAACAGAGGGAAAGGGATTGCATACCTTCTCCGAAGAAAAGAAAGCAACCGGGGAGTATGAGAAAGTATACTAAGGCTCCATAAGCAACTTAGCCTAGGCACCAAGAGAATCGATTACCTAAATCACCGAAACTCACTAGTATACTATCTTGGAAATATTCAACATAATCTTAAATGTATAAAAAAACAGCCAAAAGCTTCAATAAAATTTTAATACACTCGGAAAAACCAAAATCATGCAGGAAGTACTAGGACCAAACGACTAGGCTACATGGCCTAGCGTAGGCCAGAGTTGGCGAATACTTCGCCAAAATAATACTAAAGCACGAAAGGAAATCCTATGTAACGCTAAATAGCTAAAATTTATTAAAGCAAAACAACCGGGAATGTCGCTCTGGCTAACTAAAACTCATACCTAGCGAGCGACAGCGTCCATGACGCCTCCGGTAGGCAACGGCTCTTGTAACAAAGATTAATACTATTAATCACATAAAAATTTACCTAGAGCCTACATTTATACATAAAAGAAATGGTACTCAACTTATCAGAGGCCGACGAAGTTGGAGAAGCCCTGAAAAACTGAATAAATCCAAGATTTGCGATAAACACAGGAAAAAACACCGAGTTATTAAGCTACGCAAAAAGGAATACAGATGGCGCCAGGATTGGCGCCAGGCACGCTTACGAAACTGGAGAAGAGGGAGCCTTGGGAGCGGCTCCCCCTTTTTCTTTCCCGTTGTCGTTTCTTGCCAATTGACCCCTCGATACGTAATCTCTGTTTGGGGTGCAGATTGCCATGTGGCGTGTCAAGAATACGTCCTCTGATATGTCGCGATATCCCTTTCATTAGGGATATTCGCTCCAGGAGTTAGAATTCTGGGTACCTTAAGGTAAATTCTCTGGGAATATCACCGTAGTTGTAATATACCCTAGGAAGCTACCCTATAGGAACTTCCATCAGGACGACATGGCTTGAGCTCAAATATATATATATATATATATATATATATATATATATATATATATATATATATACACATACATACATATATATATATATATATATATATATATATACATATATATATATATATATATTTATATATATAAATATATATATATATATATATATATATATATATATATATATATATATATATATATATATATATATATATATATATAAATGCACACACACACTCATATATATATATATATATATATATATAAATATATATATATATGTACATATATATATATATATATATATATATATATATATATATATATATATATACATATATATATATATATATATATATATATATATATATATATATATATATATATATATATATATATATAGGCATATTTTGTGTATGGATTAATATATTTCTTTTGATCTACATAATTACAAATTCGAGTACATGTGACTTTGACTATATAAATATGCAAACAAGGATACAAGAAAGGTTACTTCACTTCAATTAAATTGGTGTTAAACAGTTTGTTTTTGGATATAACAGATGTAACTGGTTTTTCAATCTTGTATACAAGATTTCTTTTCACCACACCAACAATACACAGTATATCATAGGAATTCTGTGAGGGTTTTATATATATATACACACACACATATATATATATATATATATATATATATATATATATATATATACAGTATATATATATATATATATATATATATATATATATATATATATATATATATATATACTCACACTCAGACACACACACAGACACACACACACACACACACACACACATATATATATATATATATATATATATATATATATATATATATATATATATATATATATATATATATATATAATACAGTATGTATATCCTGTTTAAAGCAAAAACAGAATGATAATCGGATCTTATGACGTTACGTATGTTATGCATAGGATATATATATATATATATATATATATATATATATATATATATATATATATATATATATATCTATATATATATAATCAGCCATAACTGGTCCACTAAATGCCAATGGCCTAGGACATATACTTACACTCGCATCTGTATATGATCTTTTGATGTTAGTCTATAATTGCAAATCTTCTTAGTTCATCATTCCATCGTCTTATTTTCCTTCCTCTGCTTCTTTTGCAATCTCTAGGGACTAATTCTTAACGTCCATCTATTATCTGTCATTCTAAATATATATGCTGCCCATGTCCATTTCTTCTTACAAGTTGTTTGAATATCCTCTACTTTAGATTGCTCTCGTATCCATGTTGCTCTTTTTTGTCTCTTAATGTTATTCCCGTCATTAATCTTTCCATAGCTCTCTGAGTTGTAACTAGCATTTGTTCTAATGCTTTAGTAAGGGTCCTAGTTTCTGATGCATAAGTTAGTACTGATAGAACCATCTGATTAAATACTTTTGATTTTAGAGAAGGTGGAATTTACTTTTCATAAACTCATTGTGTTTACCAAATGATCTCCATCCTATGCTTATCTATCTTTTAATTTGGGTCTCATGTCCTGGGAAATATCTATTTTCAGTCTTAAGTATTTATATTCATTAACAATCCCTAGAGGTTCGACAATAACTTTTCTTTGTTGTCTCTGAATTTTCATTGAATAGTACCTTAGTTTTACTCATATTCGTTTTCGGTTCTACATTCTTCCTTTCTCCATCTAAATCTATCATCTTTTGTCATTCCTCCAGTGATTCACTAAACAGAACAATGTCATCTGCAAATCTTAAGTTGTTAAGGTATTCCCTATTAATGTCAAATTATATGAATATATATATATATATATATATATATATATATATATATATATATATATATATATATATGTATATATATATATATATATATATATATATATATATATATATATATATATATATATATATTCATATATATATATATGCTATGTATATATATATATATATATATATATATATATATATATATATATATATATATATATATATATATATATATATATATATATATATATATAGTCACTTTTTGGCAGTATAGTTTACGATATCAACCAAAAAAGCTATATACTCATTCTTTATTAAAATCCTCAAGTTAATGGGCTAGTGAGGGGAGGCGGTGTAGAGGAAAGCCTCTTCAATTACGTTTAGAACTATTTTTAACAGCCTTTCAACCTTTCAAATCTGTGTTTGTCACAGTGTGTTTGCGATTGCGAGTTTGTGTATGTAGAAGGCCAGACTACATTTTATTCAAGTGTCTTAGTGCACTGGAATTTCTACATCATTAGGGATATTGAAGTAAGAAACGCCAAATCTGCATTTCACAGGAAACTAATATAACGATATATGCTTCTCCTGCTTAGTAAGTGCTCACCGACAGTAAAAGCACTAATTTTAGCTTTCCATAACATAAAGGTTTCATTATAACAATGTTATCTATGTACGATCTGCATCCCTTCATGGATACGCCCTCTTGCTGTGAAGCTTTAAACACAGAACCAGACAGTTTTTATTTTTTCAAAAGTTGGAAGTTGGAAACTTGTAAAAGAAAACTGATTATTGAAATGTGACTCTCTCTCTCTCTCTCTCTCTCTCTCTCTCTCTCTCTCTCTCTCTCTCTCTCTCTCTCTCTCTCTCTCTCTCTCTCCATGTGTGTATGAATATCTGTCTGGATCAGTAAAAGTATTGGCTCGTTCATTGGATTTCGATGCGCCATGAAATACTTCTTTCTATAAAAACTAAAATCTTTATCAACTCAGTAAATAAATCAATAAAATTTATTATCCAGGAACTGTATTGGTTGTACTTTTCAAGTATAGAACGCTCTTGACAGCTGTCATGTCCTACCTTCCATGGTGACAGGCTTGAGATATAATAGTGAATTGTTATGAGATATCATGGTTGGTTTTAAAGGAAACTAGCCAAAATGATTATTATTATTATTTTTACCTCCGCTAAGGAGGTTATATTTCTGTGGACAAGATTATGTCCAAACTACTCAACAGATTTTGAAGAAATTCTCACCACATAGAGATCTTTGGTTATGGACGACCCCATTAAATTCTAGAGATGATCCGGATTTGTGTTTTTCACAATTTTGAAGATTGACGGATTTTGACAAAATTTTCCCCACAGATAGATCTAAGGCTACGGACAACTCCACATGGTACCGGATCAGGATTCTAGATCTGGATTTGCGTTTTTCAAAATTATAAAGGTTACGTCCAAACGAATTAACACATTGGATTTTCACAAAAGTTTAACAATGAGTAGATATTATTCATTGAAGGAAACCATGAGAATTTGAAGGTAATACGGATCAAGATGACGATTTTGGATCAACATTTCTCATTTTAACATCTACTGTACAGTAATCATATGAAAAGTGGAAGGCGATGTCCGTAGACATTCGGTAAATGTTGGCAATATTCATTGGCGGAGGTCTGATATCTCTGTTTTCTCTTGTTATTATTATTATTATTATTATTATTATTATTATTATTATTATTATTGTTATTATTATTATTTAAGAACTTCAATCCATCAGATGAAGCACTTATTATTGGATCTTGGATATGTCAAAAATATACATTTCATGAACCACAAAATGTCCGCAAAACATAAAAAACAAAAAAAGAATTTCATGAGGGCTCACAGCAAACCCCACCCCAGCTGTATGGGCTCACTAGGTTCACCCCCACCTTACTAAATTCCTGGTGTACGCCCCTGTCATGAGTGCCCTTTATAACGAAGCAATTAACATAGTCGCTGTAGTTTGGAAACGAGAATCATTTCGGTGATATTGTCCATGTACTGAATTCTCGTTCGCTCATATACCACACTTACTTCTTTTGGTTTCTTCCATAAAGTCAGTTTTATGTCCTAATGCTCTTACAGCCAGCTCAATAACCTGAACCCTTCCTCCAACGTTGAAAGCAAAGCATTACATTTCTTTTCCAACATATTAAAAAAAAAAAAAAAAAAAAAAAAAACGAGGAGTGATAAGAGAGCTGCAGGATTTTGGCAAAAACTTCAAATCCCTTCCCTGTAAGGATAAGTGTCAAAGTAATGGAAGGAATTGAGCGGATAACTTAATATATTTTCTTCATCGCTCTTCAACAGCAGAGGCAAGGGATGGTAGCAATGTCCTTGAGACCAGAAAAGGCCTTACAGTCTGATCAGCTCACAAGCCCCTCTCCATTAAACTAGGACCAGTGAGGGCTAGGCAATAGCTGCTAATGTCTCGGAAAGCCGACATATATGCTCCCCAAACACCCCATCACTAGTTTATAAGGATGGTGAGGTTACAAACATAAGAAACTATTGAGCTTGAGTTTGACTCGAGCTCCCGTCCAGCAGATTGATAGGCAGGGACATTTTTTATAGGCTACCACATTCTTCAGGATTAGGCTTATCTTTTTGGGCCTTCTTTCAACTTTTTTCTTCCAACTAACTTTTTCAGTTTATATTACTTCCTCTCTATGTTTTTCAATCTTTTAAATGAGGTTATTTTGTCATTCAGTTACATTCCAAATACTTGTTTGCTAATGAAATTAGGAAACTTCCACAAATATGGTTTATCTCATCGATATTTAAATAAAAGCCACTGGAACATCAATCAGATCATTTCAATAAGTATGTCTGAAATATGCAGTCATTATCATCCTAAACTGAACGCAAACCATCATACAGAGCTGTGCCAGTGAGCCGTTAGGTTGTAACTGAGAGGCGAGGTGAATACAACTAACTTTATTTCAACAGAGGGCAAGTTTATATACAGCAGGTTCTGGACAAGAATGTTACCAAAAAAAAATAATTCATGAAAAGGCAGGCTTAAACAGCTTCTGTTATCAGTGAGCTGTAAAGCGAGATAACCAATAAAAAAAAAATACCTTTACAGTGTACGAGATCGTGTGAAACGCATGCAGTACATGGCTTCCCCCTTATAAAAGATATACATGTGAAATGGGGAGCCTGCTCGTGAGAGACGTACTGTAGGCAGGTCGTCTTGCAGGAGATATCCTAGTTTTAGGTGATCAATGTAGATCCAGTCTTCTTTGCCACAAATGTTAATTAAGAAGACTTTTGGATTGCGACGGATGACGAGGAAATGACTCGTGTAAGGGGAGTTAGCGGTGGCTTGCTAGTGTTGTTGTGCAGGAAAATATGTGTTGCAGAGTGCAAATCTGTCAGTATGTGTTGCATATCTGGGGGCTTGTAAGTGTGGCACCACAGAGTAAATTTTCCAAAACAGGATGTCGGTGCTGGAGATTGATGGAGGAGGTTGCAGACATAGAAAATTTGGCAGGGACGAAAAACAGGTCGCCTTATACCA
Source organism: Palaemon carinicauda (assembly GCF_036898095.1). Classification (NCBI taxonomy): domain Eukaryota; kingdom Metazoa; phylum Arthropoda; class Malacostraca; order Decapoda; family Palaemonidae; genus Palaemon; species Palaemon carinicauda. The sequence continues at coordinate 46,671,869 of NC_090755.1, read as the reverse complement.
TTTCAGCTGACGAGACATCCAGGGCATCTTTAAAAGTGGTCCTTAGTACTAAGAGGGCCTTACAGAGGAACATCAAAGCTGCTTTGAGGGTGCGATGAAAACCCTCAACCATTCCGTTGGCAGCAGGGTTGTAGGCGGTTGCCTGATATAGGGTGATTCCCAGGAGATTTATTTATGATGTCCACAACTGAGAGGTGAAAGTGGTACCCCTGTCAGAAGTAATATGCTCAGGGATACCAAATCTTGTTATCCACCCTGAGAGTAAAGCAGATGTACATGAGGCAGAGGTTGCAGTTTCCATGTAAAAGGGCTCATGCCATACAATATTCAAATAAGCCAATACCCAGTATAAAACCTGACACCGATACATTTCGCACAAATTACCAAAAGAAAAAAAAAAAACCCGCTTAAAACTAAAATAATAATCTCAGGGAAGTTTGCGATATATATACTGTATGTATGATTGTGTGTGGACACCGGCGTCAACACAAAGCCCAACAGACCTTCACAGCCCACTGCCACAACTTAGTGGCAAACGGTAGAACCATGAGTCAAACTCTACCACACACTCCCTTCCTATACCGGGGCCAGTTAATCATAGACATCCTCATCATCGTAATCTTTGTCATCAGTAATCCAAACAGAAACTCTTTGAGATGGGCTGGGTCATTATGGCATCAATATCAATAAAATCGTTCAGAGCAAGCAAATCATAATCATAATCGTAATCCAGGTCAGCAACAATTGGTCAACAATAAAAAATATCTTCCCAAAGGAGGAATTACGGCTGCTGAAATAAATAAACACTTCCACGCTGGTAAAAGAATAATAATGATAATCCAGCATTCACACAACTGCCTCTTGCTGCACTCAAATAAAAAAGAGCATTCGCCCAAAACATTTGCCACTGTCGTAACCTAGCTAAAAACATAAACAAACAACTTCATTTATACCAACAGTCTTTCTCACAAAAATCAATCATTACACTAACTACGTCTCGATCACTGACACACACACACTCTCTCTCTCTCTCTCTCTCTCTCTCTCTCTCTCTCTCTCTCTCTCTGTCGATTTGGCAAATAACAAAAGATAAATAAAAATAAAACAAAAATTAATCCTCCACATCACAAGGAGAGCTGTGTGCGGCAGGTTGAAGATGAGCGGCACTGGTCCTTTCATTGAGGGTGAGCAAAACCTTTTGGTCCCCCAATGGCTGTTGAGAGAGCTGAAAAGCTTGGCTATACGGGTTGCTGGTGATAGCCAGTATTGCTCCAGGATGTATTTTTGAGGGCGCCGTACGCTATTTTGGTGTTCTCTTGCTCGCAAAGCCAATTGTAGATTTCTAGGAAAATGTTCTAGGGGATCGCGGCAAGGACATAGTTTGCTTTGGTGCTTGAGTGAGTCATACCGTTGATGCAGAATTGAACCTCTGCACGTTGAAACCAGGCTAAAGCTTCTCTTCTGGCAAAGGGCGGTAGTTCCATGAGAGTGGCGTTGATAGGAGAGTCGAGGTCGGAGAGTGGCATCATCAAACAGTAAGACACAGCAGTGAAGGGGGGAAAGGGGGGTTGGTGGAGCTGGTGAAAGGGGTACCCCTGTCAGAAGTAATATGCTCAGGGATACCAAATCTTGTTATCCACCCTGAGAGTAAAGCAGATGTACATGAGGCAGAGGTTGCAGTTTCCATGTAAAAGGCCTCATGCCAAAGAGTGGAGAGGTCGATGACGGAAAGCAGATAATGATGTCCTTGTGATGTTGGTAGGGGACCTAATATGTCGACGTGCATGTAGGCAAACGAAGCTGAGGTTGAGGAAAAATGCCCAGTTCTGAATACATGTTTTGCTGTACTTTTGAAGTTTGTTATGAAGTACAGGTGCAGACCTAATCCGTAGCATTCTTAGCAATGCCGTGCCAAATGAACTTTGCATTCAGTAGCTTTGCTGTTGATCAGAGCGAGGGATGCGGAAGGCCATGAATGAAATCAAACACCTATCGACGCATGGAAGCAGGTATCCTTGGTTGTGATCTACTGGTTATGACGTCACAGAGGAGGGTGGCGTTGGAGTCATCGAGGGCGATGTCTTCCCTATGGAGAGATTTGCAGGGTGTCTTACATTCTTGATACTCTGGATCTTATCGTTGGGCTTCTGCCAAGGCTTTGTAATCCAATCCCAGGTGAATGATAGCCAATGTGTTTCTTGACAGGGCATCAGCAATGGGATTCATTTTTACAGGGATGTGTTGAAGTGTACAATTGTATTCATCCATGTCAAATTCCTATCCTTAACCATTCCCTTCTTACCCTTTTTCTTACTTACCACTTTCACCCATTCATGATCATCCTCACTCTCATCCTAACGTTTCTTCTTTTGCCTCTTCACATTACTTTTACCTTTCTTCTTATTCTTCCTATCACATTTATGTTCATCCTTACTATAACTAATTCCCTTATCTTTAATATCGCTATCACTACATTCCCCATTGTCACTTACCTTAGCCCTCTCTTCCACTATCAACCCTTTACCCAAAGCTGAGGACATTCCTCCAACTACACCTTCACCCTTGATCGTTTTCAGCATCCCCATTACTTGCCTCATCATAGCTTCCATTCGTTTCTCCATTCATTCCTCATTCTCGTGCATCTTCATCTCAACACCCTCTTCCACTCTCTCTACAGTTCCCTTTAGTGCTTTCAGTTCCTTTCGCATCTCCTCATTCTCCCACCTTAACCCCTTATTCTCGTGCAACAACTTCTCCACACGCTCCTTACTCAGCTGCAATTCCTCCCTCAATAACTTGTTCTCCTCTTCCATTTTTTCAGTCTTAAATCTAATTTCTTATCCTAATTCAGTCCTTTGTTCAAGAGTCCAGCTTCCAATCCCACCTCAGCAGACCCTGTTCGGGCGCCAAAATAATGTGGCGGCATGTCACAAGAACAACCCCCACACCCTTGAATCACTCTAACTGACAAAGGTCTCCTCAGCACAAACTTTTCCCTTACGTTATCAACTGGACTCTTAGACAGAAGGGAAATAAAAACAAAACATAACCTTAATATTATATTCCTTAAAACTAAATAAATCAATACATACAATATTCAAATAAGCCAATACCCAGTATAAAACCTGACACCGATACATTTCGCACAAATTACCAAAAAAAAAAAAAAAAAAAACGCTTAAAACTAAAATAATAATCTCAGGGAAGTTTGCGATATATATACTGTATGTATGATTGTGTGTGGACACCGGCGTCAACACAAAGCCCAACAGACCTTCACAGCCCACTGCCACAACTTAGTGGCAAACGGTAGAACCATGAGTCAAACTCTACCACACACTCCCTTCCTATACCGGGGCCAGTTAATCATAGACATCCTCATCATCGTAATCTTTGTCATCAGTAATCCAAACAGAAACTCTTTGAGATGGGCTGGGTCATTATGGCATCAATATCAATAAAATCGTTCAGAGCAAGCAAATCATAATCATAATCGTAATCCAGGTCAGCAACAATTGGTCAACAATAAAAAATATCTTCCCAAAGGAGGAATTACGGCTGCTGAAATAAATAAACACTTCCACGCTGGTAAAAGAATAATAATGATAATCCAGCATTCACACAACTGCCTCTTGCTGCACTCAAATAAAAAAGAGCATTCGCCCAAAACATTTGCCACTGTCGTAACCTAGCTAAAAACATAAACAAACAACTTCATTTATACCAACAGTCTTTCTCACAAAAATCAATCATTACACTAACTACGTCTCGATCACTGACACACACACACACTCTCTCTCTCTCTCTCTCTCTCTCTCTCTCTCTCTCTCTCTCTCTCTCTCTCTCTGTCGATTTGGCAAATAACAAAAGATAAATAAAAATAAAACAAAAATTAATCCTCCACATCACAAGGAGAGCTGTGTGCGGCAGGTTGAAGATGAGCGGCACTGGTCCTTTCATTGAGGGTGAGCAAAACCTTTTGGTCCCCCAATGGCTGTTGAGAGAGCTGAAAAGCTTGGCTATACGGGTTGCTGGTGATAGCCAGTATTGCTCCAGGATGTATTTTTGAGGGCGCCGTACGCTATTTTGGTGTTCTCTTGCTCGCAAAGCCAATTGTAGATTTCTAGGAAAATGTTCTAGGGGATCGCGGCAAGGACATAGTTTGCTTTGGTGCTTGAGTGAGTCATACTGTTGATGCAGAATTGAACCTCTGCACGTTGAAACCAGGCTAAAGCTTCTCTTCTGGCAAAGGGCGGTAGTTCCATGAGAGTGGCGTTGATAGGAGAGTCGAGGTCGGAGGGTGGCATCATCAAACAGTAAGACACAGCAGTGAAGGGGGGAAAGGGGGGTCCGTGGAGCCTGTCACTCTGATGGTGACCAATTTGTGAGTGAGCCGTTAAGTTGTAACTGAGAGGCGAGGTGGCTGCACGTGGATGCAACTAACTTTATTTCAACAAATAGCGAGTTTATATACAACAGGTTCCGGACAAGAATGTCACAAAACTTCAAACAAAATAATTCATAGATAGACAGGATTAAACAGGTTCTGATAACAGTGAGGTGTAGAGCGAGATATACAAACAAATAGAAAATACCGTTACAGTGTGCGAGCGTGTGTGAAACACGTGCTGTACAGTGCCATCTAATTACATACCAGTTTTGATCTATTTCTATGATGAAGTGAGTTGCAATTATTTCTTCTTTTTTACAGGCATTCGCTGGATTATTTGAATTCCACCAGTGATCAATGTTTTATTAATAAGTTCTACCTTATTATTATTATTATTATTATTATTATTACTATTATTATTATTATTATTATTATTAGAGGTTCGGACACGACGAAAGATAAGTCATTATCCAACTTCACCGGAGAAGATTCAAGACTGATTGTCCTAAGCTCATATTGTGAATTTGCTTAAAGAAAACCTATCTGAAGCAGAGTGGCTCTGGCAAGCGTGTAAACTTATGTATGCAGATATCTTCTTTGAGGATAATATCCTCGCAGCAGAAAGAAATCTTGTTTAACTTTAAATACGCTGTCGTCTCGGTTTTGAGTGCCATGCCGTCATGATCGATCAGCTAGTATCACCAATCACTTAACTTTAGTCTTTGAAGTACATTATACCTAAGAAAAAGATCTGGAGCAGTTTTTTCATCATTTATTCTTCCATTTTCTTCCGACTTAATAACAGAATGGGATTACAGTTGCTATCAATTCATATTTCTGCCTATCGATAGATAAAAATTGTGAATGTCTGTCGTACAAGTGAATAATCAAAAGTCATAAATATTGTTTCAGTCACAAAATGTCCTTACCAAATCTGAAGTTCAAATACGCAACGTCGACGGAGTATGAAAAATGTGTGATGGTTTATGGGAAACCAATACCGTCATATGCACCAATAAGATAGAAATGGTTTCCTATAAATTCATGTGAATTTTTTTCTAAACTTTCAATCATAAATTACATGTCACGATATCGCATCTGACTCTTAAAGTCCAACATATCATATTCATGTAGCAATTAAATGTCCGAAGTTTTATTTAGAAATAGGATTATTCGTTTACTGATTACAATTATTATCCGAGCTAGACATTACTGTGGACCTTTCAGCGTTCTGGGTTCATACGACTTCGATATCAACAGAATTGCTCAACAAGAATGAGACTTACTCCCTGTCCTTACTCTATTGAGAAACCAATTCCGTGTGTCACTCAAACTGGAATTGGTTGTTACATAAGAAATAATCTTGTTTGGAAATTCAAATGTTGTTGACTTGATGTTGTCAACATCAGCAGCGAATTTTGTGTCTTACTGTGTATGATATATTCAAATACTTTGGAGAAGATTCTGGTATAACGTATACTTATAAACGGGAATATTCTGACTTTGATGAAAATAGACATATCCAATAAAAGTGGAGACTGTCTTTCATGCAATAATTTTGCCTTCAACTGATAAGCCAAGAATAATGCTACTGATAATTTTATAAGATATAATTTTAAAGTAAAAAGAAATCGATTTTATTATAACGCATGTTTTGTTTTTTTCCCCACGGATCCTAAGGAAAAAAGGTAAGGAATACTTATATTAAACAAAGTCATTTACTGATGAAACTGGGAGGTATTTGTGAAAAGGCTCCATCTATGAACTGTACTACTGGGACTTAAAGATGTCCCATTTACCATTTTTAAAAGTCACGTACTGTGCACATTTATAGCTGTTTTAAATCCGGCGTATTGCTTTTGGAAAAAAAAATAAAATTGAATTTTTAATGAGGAATTATAATTCCAAGCTGTATTCGTCTATATCATAGGTAATTTACGAATAAAGGAGTCTCACAAACTATTCTTTTCCCCATACCTAATATCTGTCCTATTTTACTCTGCTCAGTAAGTGTTTTTTTATCGTGATGTACAGTCTCTTGTCATTCAAGCATTAAATGGTCTTTTAAGCAGTTAATTCTCTTTCAAGCAGCATCATGTCTTTAAAGCAATAACTTATCTTTTAAGCAGTTAATTTGTTTTTTAAGCAGTAAGACTTGCTTTCGAGGTAGTAACTTATCTTTTAGGCAGTTAATTTTTTTTTTGTAAGTGATAAGACTTGTCGTTTAAGCTCTAACTTGTCTTTAGCAGATAATTGTCATTTAAGCTGTATTATTATTATTATTATTATTATTATTATTATTATTATTATTAATATCTTTATTAATTGCTAAGCTACAACCCTAGTTTGAAAAGCAGGATGCTATAAGCCCAGGGCCCCAACAGGGAAAATAACCCAGTGAGGAAAGGAAATAAGGAAAAATAAAATATTTTAAGACCAGTAACAACATTAAAATAAATATTTCCAATATAAAGTATAAAAACTTTAACAAAAAAGAGGAAGAAAAATTAGATAGAACAGGGGAAGACCATGGTACAGAGGCTATGGCACTACCCAAGACTATAGAACAATGGTTTGATTTTGGAGTTTCCTTTTCCTAGAAGACCTACTTACCATAGCCCAAGAGTCTCTTCTACCCTTACCAAAAGGAAAGTAGCCACTGAACAATTTAAGTGCACTAGGTAACCCCTTGGGTGAAGAAGAACTGTTTGGTAATCTCAGTGTTGTCAGGTGTATGAGGACAGAGGAGAATCTGTAAAGAATAGGCCAGACTATTTGGTGTATGTGTAGGCAAAGAAAAAGAACTGTAACCGGAGAGAAGGATCCAATGTAGTACTGTCTGGCCAGTCGAAGGACCCCAAAACTCTCTAGCGGTAGTATCTCAACATGCGGCTGGTGCCCTGCCCAACCTACTACCTACAATAACTTATCTTTTAAGCAGTAACAGGTTATAAATATCAAAGACTTTATGATATATTATCCATATTGTCTTTACCTGGCCAATTAACTATTCTGACTCACAGCGTTTGTTTTTAACAACCTTATATACTTCAACTTCGGTTTAGGCAAACAAAAGAATATAGCAAAATGGTACAAAAATTAAAGCCTCTTCCACGGGCCACCTGTAAGGGTAGTGACAACACGGTTTTATTTATTGGCCAGAGTTGAAAAGTTTTGGAACTCTTTATTTCTAGTCTGGATGAAACTATACAGCTTCCTGGCTAGTACAGTCGTAAAGCGTTCACCTTGGTGGGAGATCGATCCCCACCTCGGACTGCGAGTTTAAGCTGTTTACATGGGAAGTTACTACTGTGATTGGGCACCACAGTGGGAGTTTGAGCTTGCCTGACTGACGTTCTGGTGCGTATCTCTTCAGATGATACTGCAACTGAAGCCAGACGCCGTTAACGTTTACAGGCTTCAATTCCAAGTCACATTTGTGAGGAATTATTTCAATAATGAAACCTTATCAATACAATCGTATTTATAAGCGTGTACTTTAAAGATACACTTTTATATAGTTCTAGATAATGCCTTCAATGTCTTTCAATGCTATATATTCTAATAAAATTTTTTTTACTCCAGGCATTTTCAATGGTAAAGGGGAAGTACTAAAATACTTGAAAAAGAGACTATTTATGGTTGGTGTAATCTTTCACTGCTTTAGTTGAAAAAGAAATTCAAGAGATTACAAGGAAAGGAAATTTCGAAGTTTTTGCGGTAAATGACGAAGCTAAAATTTTGATTATGAATTAGGCTTTGAGATTGACTATGCATTAGGA
>NC_090755.1:46638697-46656197 GCF_036898095.1 Palaemon carinicauda | reverse complement strand
TCTCTAACACTGCCTATCCTCAAGGCTGAACTTTAATCCCGCAGCCGCTTGCCATTCGGGAACCGCCCAAGCCCCAGCAACCAGGAATCATATAAATACATGAATAATGCAGCATCCTCCTGACGGATCTCACTTGACATATTTAACCTCCGATTGTTTTCAGGTTCATTCAGCAATGTTATACGTATTTCCACACTCAGCAAAATTACCACAACATTTTACGTATACATTTAGCATCAACATAAGAACACATTGTTATCATCAAGTTTATTTAAATTAAAACATGTCAAAAGAAGAAATGAGGTCTGTTCAAGTAATAACAACAGCAAAGGTAGAAAAAAATATTTCTACTCATCAAAACGAGGGATGCAAGGGTAAGGAGGAACACTTTTGAAAACTACTTCTTCAGGCACCACATGTGTGTGCCTGATGATGTTGAGACACTGCGCCATTAATAATGCTTTGTATCACAACTGTGTTCGATTTAACCATCTTTACTAGGTACGGACCCACACACGCTGGCTCTAGTTTGTGTTTCCTAGGTTGTAATCGTTTTGTGGCGGGATGTCACAAGAACAACCCCCACTCCCTTGAATCACTCTAAACAGACAAATGTCTTCTCAGCACAAACTTTCCCCTTACGTTATCAGCAGCGGGACTCTTAGACAAAAAAGACATAAAAACAAAACAACCTTAAAACTATATTTCTTAAAACTAAAATAATTAACACAAAAAACCCTTCCACAATCAAATAAACCGTCAAAATAAATAAAGCTTATAACTAAACACTAAGAAAACTTAAACTTAAATTTACCACAACCCAAACTTCAAAACACAAAAAGATATATATTTTGCATGTGTTCACTTAACATTTTCACTAGATAACAGTCACAAAAAAAAAAAACACTTAAGTAATGATCCACTTAGCCAACTGTCTTATTTGGCACAACACCACTCTATGAGAAACAGAAGTGTCTGTTAATTTGCCACAACAGCCTTAACTCTTCGGGTCATAGGCGTCATCATCATCATCATCATCATTGACACAAGAACAATCAACTCAGGTTCTTGAATGCAATCCAGGTCATCAACAGTCGGTCAGTCCACTAGAGCAGTCTAAACCCAATTAATTACAGGCCAGGTCATCAATAATAAGTTCTCCAAAGGAAGAATTACGGCCTGCAAATGAAAAAAAAAAAAGACTTACGAACACTCCTAACTAACTAAACTATCGCACTATAATCAAAGATAAATAATAAATTGTTGCTATCATTCACAATCATGACAAGCAAATATAAACAAAACTGTACTTATTCAAAAAATAAATCAACACTTCCACGCTGGTCGAAATAATATAATGATGATAATATTCCAGCATCACACAACTGCCTCTGGCTGCAGTCAAATCAAAATAAGCATTTACCCAAGACATGCACCATTGTCCTAACCTAGCTAAAACATAAACAAACAATCTCATTTATACCAACAGTCTTTCTCACAACTAACAACCAATACACTAACTACCTCTCGCTCGCTAACTCTCTCTCTCTCCCTCTCTCTCTCTCTCTCTCTCTCTCTCTCTCTCTCTCTCTCTCTCTCTCTGGATTTGGCAAACAGAAAATAAATAAAAATAAAAACAGAAATTAATCCTCCACATTCCTCCCCCTTTACTTTGCCAAATCCATCTTACACATCACTTACCTAATTTTTTCATAACCCAGTCGCAGTCAGGAGCAGGATCTCCGCTTCGAGTAACTGGGCCTTCATATACTCTCTCATTCACTTCTTCCATATCGCTATTATTTATTGTCTTATTCCGATTCCCATCTTTACTCCTATCATCTAATATATCATGCACTATCCCATCTACCTCACTATCATCTGGCCCTAAAATCTCACTTATTTCCGTCAGCAATTCATCCATTTCATCCAAACCATTTTCTACTTTAATAAAAGATTCATCCATACTACTTATTATTCTCCTATCTCTCATTCTCTCATTCGTCATCCTTTCTTTTACATCAACTCAGGAAAAGCCACATACACTATAGGTTCATTCATACTCAGCCATGATTCATTTGTATTAACACATTTATCTTCCATATTCACCTGTACATTTACACCCTTGTCATGCATATTCAGATTCCTACCTATACCTATAAATTTCCCATGCACTTTCTCCTGAATCAAAACTTTCAAATGCCCCTTTTTCCTATATTCAACTAACACTAATTGTTTATTTTCCAACCCTAACTTCTCATGCATACTGGGTTCATGCTTACTCATTTCCAACCAATTATTCATCCTATTCTCACGAACATTGCTCCTATTCCTTCCACACACACAGGACTCATCCAGCTGAACTCTCTTACCCTCTCGTTTCGCGAACATCCTGGCTGACTTAATTCCTTCTTCCTACATACTCTAGCTACATGCCCATCTACACCACATTCAGTATACTTACTCCACGGCTCCTTGCACATTCTAGCATAATGACCATCCTTACCACAATTACCACAAATCATATTCATACGATTACTACGACATCCACTTGCTATGTGCCCAGTCATAACACACCGATAACATTTTACCCCTTTCTCCTTCTTGCACTCGCTAATTCTATGCCCTACCTCACCACATCCAAAACAAGCACCTAGAGCCCATCTACATTCATTCTTCTTATGACATTCCTTTCTACACCTATAACACTTTTCATCACTGACACGACTATCTGACATACCTCAATGTGCACTCACACTCCTATCCCTATTGCACCAGTTACCCTGCCTAAATCCACCATTTGCTTGCACAGTTCCTCTGTTACTTGCCCTAATACTCCTATCTATTACCTGATCAGCTATCCTCATTGGCCCTCTCAAAATTGCATCCTTATAACTACCAAATTCTATTACACTTTCTTTCATTCCAGTTCTTACACTCACAGATTTACTTTCTTTCATACACCCATCTAACACATAATCCTCAACTCTCTCTAGTATATCATCCCATGTCAATCTTTCCTTCGTCCACCTCATTTTTTCCTTCCGTTTCAAATGAATAAACTCTGCAATATTCTCAGATACAGTAGCCAAAAACTTCTTCATTAATTCCTTATTCTCATTTATGCCTTCATCCCCATACTTCCTCCTAGCTAAAGTTTCAAACCTACATACATACATCGATATCGCTTCTCCTACATTCATCCGTGCCTCATCAAAATCATTCTTACGCTTATACCTAACACTCCCTTTCATACGGTTTACCTGCTCAATTATCCTACCTTTCACACTATCATATTCAACATCCACCACGCTCATTATCACACCATACATCATCAAAAAATACCCAGTCAAATATTCTCCTAACTCCCTAGCCCAAACTCTCTTACCATCACTATACTTATCATGACAATACCTCTCATACTCCTTGAAAAACTCATATACATCCCTACTACTATGCTCTTTGAACCTTTCACACCGAGGTACCTCTCTCATAAACACAGTCTTACACACATTACTTTCATTCTCACTGCTATCATCACTACTACCTTCCTTCTTGTTTCCTACTTCCTTGCTAGAATATAAAGCATCTAATTCCACACTCATACTCCTATCCTTGATTATACTCTTCCTAATACTTTTCTTACACACCACTTTCACCCATTCACGATCATCCTTCCTCTCACCCTGACACTTTTTCTTCTCTTTATTGACATAACTTTTACCTTTCCTTTCATCCTCCCTCTCACCTTTCTGTTCATCCTTACTATGCCTAATTTCCTTATCTTCAATCTCACTATCACTACCTTCCCCATTATCACTTACCTTAGCCTTCTCTTCCACTATCAGCCCATTACCCGAAGCTGAGGTCACTCCTCCGACTGCACCTTCACCCATTAAAGTTTTCATCATCCCCATTATTTGCCCCATCATAGATTCCATTCATTTCTCCATTCATGCCTCATTCTCTTGCATCCTTATCTCAAAACATTCTTCTACTTTCTCAACACTTCCCTTTAGCGCTTTCAGTTCCTTTTGCATCTCCTCGTTCTCATAACTTAACCTCGCATTCTCTAACAACAACTTCTCCTCTCGCTCCTTAGCCAACCGCAATTCCTCCCTTAATAGTTTGTTCTGCTCTTCCACTTTTCAGTCTTATATCTAATTTCTTAACCTAATTCAGTCCTTTGTCCTAGAGTCCAGCTTCCTATCCCACCTGGGCAGTCCAAAATAAATGTGGCGGGCTGTCACAAGAACAACCCCAACACCCTTGAATCACTCTAAACAGACAAATGTCTCCTCAGCACAAACTTTCCCCTTACGTTATCAACAGCGGGACTCTTGGGCAAAAAGGACATAAAAACCAAACATAACCTTAAAACTATATTCCTTAAAACTAAAATAATTAACACTAAAAACCCTTCCACAATCAAATAAATGCTCAAAATAAATAAAGTTAAAACTAAACACTAACAAAACTTAAACTTAAATTTACCACAACCCAAACTTCAAAACACAAAAACATATATATTTTGCATGTGTTCACTTAACACTTTCGCTAGATAACAGTCACAAAAAAAAAAAAACCACTTAAGTAATGATTCACTTAGCCAACTGTCTTATTTGGCACAACACCACTCTATGAGAAACAGAAGTGTCTGTTAATTTGCCACAACGGCCTTAACTCTTCGGGTCATAGGCGTCATCATCATCATCATCATCATCATCATCATAATAATCATTATCATTAACACAAGAACAATCAACTCAGGTTCTTGAACGCAATCCAGGTCATCAACAGTCGGTCAATCCACTAGAGCAGTCTAAACACAATTAATTAAAGGTCAGGTCATCAACGGTTGAGCAACATTCAAAAATAAGTTCTCAAAAGGAGGAATTACGGCCTACAAATGAAAAAAAGAAAAAGACTTACGAACACTCCTAACTAACTAAACTATCGCACTATAATCAAAGATAAATAATAAATTGTTGCTATCATTCACAATCATGACAAGCAAATATAAACAAAACTGTACTTACTTAAAAAATAAATCAACACTTCCACGCTGGTCGAAATAATATAATAATGATAATAGTCCAGCATTCACACAACTGCCTCTGGCTGCAGCCAAATCAAAATAAGCATTTACCCAAGACATGCACCACTGTCCTAACCTAGCTAAAACATAAACAAATAATCTCATTTATACCAACAATCTTTCTCACAACAAACAACCAAAGCACTAACTACCTCTTGCTCGCTGACACACTCTCTCTCTCTCTCTCTCTCTCTCTCTCTCTCTCTCTCTCTCTCTCTCTCTTTCTGGATTTGGCAAACAAAAAATAAATAAAAATAAAAGCAAAAATTAATCCTCCACAGTTTCAAATACACACGATCGCCCACAAATACTTTTACCGGTGCGGTTTTGAACCGACCATCATACTTCGAGCTGCAATTTTCATTAGCTCTTTTCAAAAACGTTTCAGTGGTGTTCATTACTCTCCTCAATAGATTCAATAAATATACACGGTATTGCTCGGTTGAACAATTTGGCAATTTTTGCTTATTATTGAGTACCGTATATGGTAACACAGGATCCTGTCCATACACTACAATAAAGGCAAGTCCCTGAGCGAAGCATTATATGCAATGTTCAAAGTTAGCTCAGCTGTAGGAAGCATGGCGTGCCAATGAAGGGGGTCATCAGCCACTAAGTAACGTAAAATTCGCACTACTTCGCTATTATGAGATTCCACTAATCCATTTGCTGAAGGCCTATATGCAGTCACTGAAAAGTGTTCAATTTTCACCAAGTGCGTGACTGATTTTACCACCTTATTTATGAACTTAAGACCATTAAAATTTTCGGGCAACCAAACCTAGTAATTAAAAAGCACAGCACCTGGGCTAATGAATTTTCAGATTTATCCAACATTGCGTAAGTATGAGTGTACCAAGTAAATGCATCCACAAATACACATATATACTTATGTTGTGTTAACCCAGTAGGAAATGGTCCTACTACATGCATATGCACTCTATAAAATTTAATAGGAACCACAAGCCACTTTGTGGCTTCCGGTACAGTGTTTTTATGTTCTTTGAAACAGTTACAAGCATGACAGCCTTTTATATAATTCTCTATAGATTTTTTCATACCTAACCAAAAGAAGGATTCACGTGCTCTCCTTAATGTTCTATCAATCCCTAAATGCCCCGCAAACGGACTTGCATGTACAATGTGGATGGCTCGTTTAATTAAAGAGGGAGGAAGAACTACCCGTGCACAAAATTCCCCTCCCCTTTTCTCGTAAGTACAATATAAGACATCATTTTCAATAAAAAATTTCTCATGAGGCACATTCAGAAATGAGGGATAACTCTCCGATTCCCCTTTAATCACTGCTCGCACTCTTTCCATCCATTCCTCTTTTTTCTGTTCCTCTCAGACTTCTTTTATGGCCCAACCTCCTAAGTCAATCAAACCGGCATCATCAGGGCATTCATTCTGGACACCCCTGGTCATGTCTTCGGTCACCCACATATATTAATCTTCATTGCTCCTCTCTCTCTCTCTCTCTCTCTCTCTCTCTCTCTCCACTACCATATTCTGAATGCTCATCGGGAGAATTCTCATCCCGTTCTCTATTCTCTCTATTTTGATGGGGGTCTTCAATATTTTGGTTACGTTCTTCATTCCTCTTTTGTGCCCTAGTTGTTACTCCTATTACTGCATCTCTAGAGAGAGCATCAGCTACCTTGTTAGCTTTACCCTCTATGTGGCGAAAACCGTTTATATTGAACTCTAACAATCTCTCAATCCATCCCGCTTGACGAGAGGTCAAATCATTTTTATAATACAAATCACGTAAGGGGCGATGATCACTTTGCAACTTAATCGACTGACCTAATAAAAAGAACCTATGCCTCTCTAGAACCCAAAGAATAGCCAAAGCCTATTGATCGAATGTACTATAATTCTTTTCTGCCCCTTTTAACGCCCGGAAAGCAAAACAAATGGGTCGCTCTCTGCCTTTATCATCTCGTTGAGAAACTACGCCACCAATAGCTACCCTACTCGCATCTGTTGTCACTAAAACCGGGCGATCAAATCTAGGATATGCGAGTAATTCATTGCTAGTTAAGGCAGCTTTCAAATGGTTAAAGACCCTTTCTTCTTCCCCTCGCCAATTTATTACTTTTTGTTTCTTTAAAGCATCTAAAGGTCTTAGTATCTCTCCAAAACCTCTTATGAATTTACGGTGATACCCAGCAAGTCCTAGGAATCCAGCTACTTCCTTAGAGTTACGTGGCCTGGGGAAATTTCTAAGAGTCGCTACTTTACTGGGGCAGGGTTGGATACCTTATGGGGTTATTATGTGACCTAAAAATTCGACCTGTTTACAGAAAAATTTGCACCTTGACAAATTTATTTTCATACCATTGCATCGCAATGCATCTAAAACTTTACGAATATTATTATTATGATCTTCGTCCGTTTTTCCTGTAATTATGATATCTAAATAAACAAGAAAATTATGGCCAATTATGGGCGACAAAACCGCCATCATTACTCTAGAAAAATGACTTGGAGCCTTTTTAACACCGAAAGGAAGAAATATTAAACTGAAATAATTGATCGTTAGCTATAAATGCTGTTTTACATTTACTTTCATCCTGAATAGGTATTTGATAGTACCCAGATTTGAAATCAACAGTTGTAAAATATTTGCTATCCCATACTTTCACAAGTAATTCTTCGATCGAGGGCAATGGAAATGCATTATCCCTAGTGACTGCATTCAATTTCCTATAATCAACACACAATCTTACCAAGCCATCCTTTTTCCTAACAGCTACAATTGGAGAAGCCCAGAGGGATTTGCTCTCCTCGATTATCCTTGTCCCTTAATTCATTAATTTTCCTTTCTATCACTCCCGGGAAATGAATGGGTACCTTATAAGGCCTTGACCTGATCGGCTCCGCCTGCCCAGTTTCAATGCTAAAGGCAAATCGATCAATCCTCCCGGGTAGCTCATCTCCAATTGCAATTACTTCGGAATAATTATTGATAATGTCACTAACTACAGGCTGATATTCTGACGGACATAATTTTCGCGCTTGCCTAATCAAATTCTGAGTGTGTTCGTCTGTGCGGGCTGGAGTTGTGGGTCCCATCATCCCATTATAAGTAATTTCACAAAATTGTAATTCACATACAGAATCACTTCCTAATACAACTCTTTTATTTGACAAATTAACTATCGTTATATCAGCTCTGTTCTCTAATATCATATGGGCCCAATTGTTATGGGGTTTAACAACTACCTTGGTTCCTTCCACAAGAGGGCGACACAGGGTCACAGATATGCACGTAAGGGTCTGGGGAGACAGCACTTCTCCTCTTTCAGGTACAGCTGTTACCCTACTTAAATGTCTCTCCTAGCTAACACACGCACTTACTGTCTCATGACTTTCTATCGGCAAAATGTACCTTCCTTCTTTTACTGTTATTGTATTTTTTCCCCCAAAAATGCAAATTTGATCATTAGAGATAAAATCTATTCCTAAGATAGCCTCGATTCCTGGAATTCCTAAGGTGGCCAAGACGAAAAAATCATGTGTAAACTTCACAGACCCCACCTTGAATTTGACGATTGTTGTATGATTTATGTGCAGTTCATTTCCTCCTGGCGTGTCAAGAACGATGGATGCCGCTGGCTGTAGTGGATTTGATGAGAATCTTTTTTCAATCAATGAAACACTGGCTCCTGTGTCAATCAGCGCTCGAATGGATTTATCTTGCAGGTTGATTTTAACTGCTACCATTCCTAGACGACCATTACGAGATATGGGGCGTGGGCCAATGACCTCAGCTGCAATGCCGCTGCCCCACAGTGCTGCGGGGGTGAGGTCGGGGGTACCGATGGAGGTCCCAGTGCCTGCTCTGTCAAGTCTGTCATAACTGATTCCTCAGCTCCTGCTTGTGATGTCATGCGAGGGGGGGGGGCATCGAACTCCCTCGTCTCCCCCTTCCTCTGTTTCCTTTTCCTCGGACGTTGTGCGTGAGGAGATGTGCGTGTGTCACAGCCCGCCCGCCCTGGGCGTTTTTTGCTGGGCACTCTCGAGATAGATGACCGTAGGCCTGACAAGTGTAACAGCGGGGGGATCTTCGGGTGGGGCACTCCACTCATCGGTGCCCCTCTCCCCCGCATTGCCAACATTTGAAGACTCTGCTAATCTGCTGACTGCATTCCCCCTCACCTCTCTTTGGGGGTTGGCTGCCTCTCATGGCTGCCAACTTCTCGGAATCGCCCCTGTTATTCCCAGTCCTTTTATCCTCTGGCAAACTGTCTAAAATGTTTTGTATCGCACTCACTACGTCTGCTAACAGCGATTGTCATCGAACAAATAGCCACATAAATATGGGTTTACCAATCTCCGAATATGTTTACGGGCAATTGCTTTTTTATCACCTTCTGGGAGATTGGCACTCCGGGTAGCAAATGAATCGCAATCCCGAAAAATGTGAGTTGCAAAACTTTAAACGGATTCACCTTCCCGTATCTTGGGTTTGTAATTTTTTTTAGGTCTCCCTTTCTCGCATCAGGCAAGGCATACTTCTCAATTAAACGTTGTTTTATTTCAGTATAACTTCTTAAACTCTCTTTCGGCCAACACATTACCTCCATCGCCGGGGTATCTTTCAGCCATATAATTACTTAAATAGCTTTTTCTCTTTCCGACCACCCATATGTAGCTACTTCAAAATCTCTCAAAAACACTTCAATCGATTGAAACCCTTCGTTAGGCCATTGATCATCAAAAGGCCTAACACTTGCCTGGAGTTCTGGCAACTTTTGAACTACGATTTGCGTATCTTCACTCGGCTGTGCATGTGCACTTTCACTTGTGTGCGTTTGGAGTTCGTTTATGTACGTCGAATATGCTGTGGTTGCGCGTCGCTCCTCTTCTCGTTCAACCAAGAAAATGTTCATTACCTGTAGTAAGTTATCTAACTTATTTTCCAATTCTTGCGTTCTAATTTCCTGTCTATATTCTTCATTGGCAATGCTAAATTGGACTGCTCCTTCGTTCTCATCTCCTGCAGCAGCAGCGTCTGCTATGTTAGTCCTTGTGTATCTCGGCATCTTGAACTTTTCTTTCACCGGCTCAAAGAACAACTTCACTCACAGCATACACAAACAGGCGTATATTCTTTTTACACCTGACACCAATATGACCCGTGTAGACGGATAATGAGACGTCGGAATATAGGTTTTCTTCATTTATTACAAAAGGTTCTTTCGTAAGTACACTATACACAACTCCCCTCTCAGGTGAGTGACTGGTCAACTCGAGCGCCCACCGGCAAATAAAACTCCCTTCGCTACCAAATTACAACCTCTGCAATAAAAAGCTGAGACATAGATTTTTGTGGAATACTCATGAATATTGAGTTCATTAACCTTGTCGTACAAGACATCTCTGCATACATGAATTAGGACATATATATATATATATATATATATATATATATATATATATATACACAAAAACACACACATATACCTATATACTATATATACAAACTTATATGTATAGATATATACATACATATATATATATATATATATATATATATATATATATATATATATATATATATATATACATATATGTATATATATATATATATATATATATATATATATATATATATATATATATATGTATATATATATATATATATATATATATATATATATATGCATGTGTGTGTATGTATTTGTGTGTGTCTGTGTTAATACCGATGCACGAATCGAACAATGGAAAAGCTGAATTGTGCTTAAGACTACAGTGGAAACAAAGCTATTCGATTAGCATTTCAGGTAATTGCATTATACCAAACGTGAAAAATGAATAGAATAATAATTTTCCTGTTTTGTCTTAAAACAATATTCCAAATTGGACAATACAAATTCAAAATATTTTTTCCCTCTTAATGTGAGTAAGGTTTGATTGTTCAAGCGAACCTATTGAGACGCTTCTTCAGAATACTAGACGTCCATAAAAGGACGCAATATCTACTCATGGTCCCATTTCAAATGATATTATCTTGAGTTGAATTTCCTTTTCTCTGGTTATTTTCGGCATTATGATATTATATTTCTCATTGCCGAGGTTTGTGTGGCCCTTCGTGGCCACTAATGCTTAGTGTTATTGCCTTCGTGGATAAGATGGAAAATACCATTAGATGCCTTCCCTAAGTTATGAAGAAATCATTTCGAAGAATCTTGAGAAACATATAATTGAATATCTAAAATATTATTCAATGTTTCACATCTTCACTACAAATATGTATTGAGCATATCTATGGTAATATTTGATTAAAAGTGAAAATTCATAAATCCGAAAATTCGATAGGAATATAAATATGATTCTATAGCCTTTGTTTCCGTAATCCGCCACTTACAGTACAAGAGCTTCGTGCAGTGACGAAGACAAACTCTAAGATATCATTATTCTTGAGTAATAAATGATCTTTTCACATACATATTCCGTATAATACCTAATACCTAATAAATTGATTCCTTTAATCAAAATCCAATATTTCCATATTCTTATAATCACAATAACTTGACTCTTTATCGTAATCAATGATATGAATATTCCTACCATAAACAATTTGGCCTACTCTGAAAGAGTTAAGCTCGACTCACGAGACTTAAATGTTTATACATTCATATGATACCAGATACTCAAATGTTTATACATTCATATGATACCAAAATGTTTGACTTTTTTCGTTATGGGGTTGTGGTAGAACATTGGAAACGTACCTGCCTGAAAATCTGTTGCACGGGAGCTCGAGACCTACTCAAACTTACTATCCTTGTGAGTTTTGGATGTGGCTTTTGGTGGAGCTCATAGGTCTACCTGCTGAGTCATTAGCCATTGCCTGGCCCTCCCTGGTCTTAATTTAACGGAGAAGGGTCTTGGGCACTGATTATATGCATATAAGTTCAGTCTCTAGGGTGTTTTCCTGTCCCTTTCCTCTGCTATTCAAGAGTAACGTTTAAACCTTAATTGATTTGAAGATTTCCATCATATTTAATAGTTTAATTCTTTCCACCGTTCCTGCTGATTTCACTATAAATAACATACAATTAAACCTAATGATTTTACATTTGATCATGATCAATTATTTTATGATTTAGATATTCAATTCATACCCAGTGGTAAAGATATTATTACTGTACCTAATGATTTAGATATTTTAATATACTCAAGTATTTATGTATTTTTACCATACGAAATTATTCAAATAACTTTTAATCATATGCAGTAGATTTCTTTATCATACACAGTGATCTATTTATTTTTTTCTAAAACATAATGATTTGATAATGTTTTCATTCCTAAGGGTCTGGGCGTTTATCATATCTATCGATCTGCATTTTAAGCATACCCAATGAAATGAGGATTTTAACTTCGTAATCTTCTAAACATACTCAAAGCCTTGTACTTCATTATAATACACAGTCGCTGTGTAATTTATAATAAACATGAATTTGGTATAGTCTAGGTAATACTTAAGATCTTAAAAGTTCCAAGTAAACTTCCTTTTAGCCTCATCTTGAAATATTTGTCCCAACTTTCATCTAATGTTTTTTAGAGATAGTAACAATGCTCTGATTTTGACACCTTCCGAAATGATTAGTTAATCTGGAAAAGAAGCATTATATTTAGAAACTTTCTCGAAAGAGCAAATTTATTAAGGCGTTTGTGTCCTTTCAGAAATAAGTAATTTTACAAATGAAAGTCAAAAGACGCAATTTAATGTTTTGCCTTTTGACCTTGAACTTTGGCCTGTATTTCCAGAGAGAATGTCTTTCGAAAAATTTTCCAAATTGCAATTGACCTTATGATGCACCATAAGTTCCCTCGTTTTTGACAGCATCGTTTATCTGATTTATGTTTCTTTTCTATTCGTCCCCATTTCGTTTCTTGCTCTTTCACGTTTGGAGTTTATTAATCTTATTATGGACTTTGGATACTGATATGATTCTATTACACCTTTCATGAACTTAAAGGGACTGTACCAGCGGGTGCTGGGGCCTATGAGGCTATTCAGCACCCAAGTAAAACTAGGAGAAAACCTTTCACTTGAATTATGAAGCAAAAGTTCGAAGTGGTTAGACATTGAGGTGGGAGAAAAAAAGGCGGTGGAGGAATTAAAATAAAAGGATATAACGCAAGTACAGCTAATTTAAAGGTTCAAAGGCCGCTCTTGAGTGGCAGGGGCAAGGGACTGTGACATTGCCCTATCTAACAGGACAATGTCCTAGAGACTGACCCCACATATGATCAGCACCCAAGCCCCCTCTCCTACCAATGTAAGATCAAGGAGTGCCAATTAATAGCTGCTGATGACGCAGTAGATAGATCTATAGGCTACCCTAGACCCCCATCCTTAGCTCACAAGGATAGGGAGGTTGCAGCTACCAAAGAAACTTACGAGTTTGAGCGGGACTCGAACCCCAGTCAGGCGTTCACCAGTCAGGGATGTTACAAAATCGGCTAAGACAACCATAATGTAAGAGGTATTATGCCTATGGTTTCCCGCATGAGGCGCACTGAAGAGATAGTGGCCAAAAGAGTGTGATAACATTAATCAAACTGAATAATTCAAGTTTTATTATTGTAAGATCCAAATTACATTAAAAGAAAGTCAAAAGAGATATATTTGTGAGTATGAGCTCATGAAAAACAAAATTGATCCAATTTTTTAAATCATTTGATAACATACTTTATTCAAAGTAACTGGCTGTGAAATGGATATACTTTTCCATTTAATATTCTATCCTACTTACTTTTACGAGAGAGAGAGAGAGAGAGAGAGAGAGAGAGAGAGAGAGAGAGAGAGAGAGAGAGAGAGAGTTACAAGGAGTTACAGGGATTTTGGATGTCTCAAAGACTTTTTAGTCCATTCGCGGAGACTCCATAATGCTCTTTGGTAGAGCGATTTGGTTTAAACATTTAGAGTTCTTATGATATTGTCTAACTTATTTTTGAGCTCGTTTACCGTGTTACTGTTTACTACATCCGCTGGTAGTCTATTCCAAGTATTTGCGATTTTGTATGTAAAGGAATTGAAAAATTGAGTGGTGTTGTATCTTTTCAATTCCAGTTTGTATTCGTTACCTCTGGACTGATTAGTGCTACGCGTGAATAGATTGTTGATTTTCCGTTAAGAATTTTAAATGCTTCTATTAACTGTCCCCTTAGCCGTCAAGTTTGTAGATGAAATAAGTTCAAACGTTCCATACTCCGTCTATATCCAAATTGCCTTAGTGATGGGAATAGTTTTGTTGCCCTACCTTGTACTGCTTCCAGTCTATCTACTGTATACACTTCTGAATAATTGAAGCCCAGAATTTGACTTGTATTCTAGATGGGGTCTTACTAGTGATGTGTACAGCTGTAGTACAGTGTCTTTGTTTCTGTATTTGAATTGTCTCCTTATGTAACCTGTTAGTTTTTGTGCTTTCTTTTCAGCTTTTATGCTCTGTTTGGTGAACTTCAAATCCTTGCTGATAATAATACAGAGATCTTCCGCTTGGTCCACACTTTCTAGTTCATTACCCAGCAGTGAGTAATCTGAGTGTGTGTTACTATAACCTATGAGCATGACTTTGCATTTCCCACAGTTGAAAGACATTTGCCATTTTCTGGTTCATTCTCCTAGCTTCATTAGATCTTCTCTTAAGGGTTCTACGTCTTCTGAGTTCGCAGCATTTGTGCCTAGTTTAGTATCATTGGCGAATTTGGCTATCGTACTAGTTGATCCTAAATCTAAGTTGATAATGTAGATCCGAAATAGCAATGTGCCAATGACGAATCCTTGAGGTACTCCGCTTGTAATAGCTGCCCACTCTGAAGCTTCTCCATTGATCACAACTCTGTTTTCTGTTTCTTAGGTAATCTTTGACCCATTCCACTGGCTAGTCAATGATGCCTAGTGCTCTAATTTGGACCATTAATTTTTTTTTATGAGGAACTTTGTCAAAAGCCTTTTGAAAATCTAGGATATGATGTCTATTGCCCTGATTTTATCATATGTGCTAAACATATTGTTGAAGAATTCTTAAAGATTTGTCACACATGATCTCTTTTTTTCTAAAACCATGTTGGCTGTCTATCAGAAGACTGGTTTTCTCTATATTTTCTACTAATGAATCTACTATAATTGATTAAATAAATTTGCAAGGCATTGAAGCTAGACACAGGTCTGCAGTTGCCTGGTTCTTCTTTTTGTCCCTCCGTGTAGACTGGAGGAACATTGCCTAGTTTCCATCCTTGCGGTGCCCCTTTTTCATAGGGTGTCTTTCGGAACATTTTGTAAGTGTGGGGTTATCTCTTCCTCTAGTTCTATAATCTCTCCTGTATGGATATCATTTGGACCTGGTGAATTAGACTTACTGAGCCCTTTTATTTTCTTTTTGACATCATCCATTGTAAAGGAGAGAGAGAGAGAGAGAGAGAGAGAGAGAGAGAGAGAGAGAGAGAGAGAGAGAGAGAGAGATATGATACCTTATACTCTTTTCGTTGTGAGACGAACAAGTTTTCATTCAACTTAGTAGCATTTTCATGAAAAGAAAGCGTGTTTTTATTGGCGTGAAATTCGTTAATCTTAAATCTATTTTGGACAATAATCAAATATTGTTTTTAAAGTTTCTGGAGAAGCTAAAACCTTCTAATCTCGATTGTGATTATGAGCATAGTGAACAATTGCCACAATAGGGTGAAAATATAAAAACATCTTTATGTATCTATGAACACATATCCACTTGTGAAGAATAGTTGACCCTCCTTCCCTCTGTGTCTTTTTTTAAACTCCCGTGAAATTCCGGCAGAGAAGAGAAGAGGTTTCATCCGGGTTATTCTTTATCAGTCCAATTAAGAAACCTGATTCCCCACTCTGCGTTGACCGCCTTAATTACATTCTAAAGCTCGAGGATGTCATTGCCCTGAGGCAATATTGCAGAGTCAGACGACTAATCAAGCTGCTTTATGAGAGAGAGAGAGAGAGAGAGAGAGAGAGAGAGAGAGAGAGAGAGAGAGAGAGAGAGAGAGAGAGAGAGAGAGAGAGAGAGAGAGAGACTTAATTAGTAAATAGAGGTGGAGACGATCAAATGCTATGGTATGTAGAAAGAGCGTGTTATTACTTTTGGGTAAACCATCATATATAGCCAAGGCCTAACATAGAGTTTATAATTACTCCGTGAAGCACAGTGAAATATTTTTATTATATATGTTGTGGCAACAATACGAACCAACATACAAAATAAAAAGAGAGTAGTTTCATCTTAGATAGATAGGTAGACAGGTGGACTGACTAAAATATAGGAAAATAAGCTACTGTTTATCATGTTCGCTTCACCGGCAAGAAGAGTCAGGTTCAATCTCAGATGGAGGAGAATGGACTCATGAACAGCCTGCTGAAATCCAGTGTGCTTCTACTGAAGATTTATTAATTGATTTGGAGTTTTCTGGCATCCTGACATCGAAAATCATTGACATCAACATCGTTTGTTGTAAATTAAGAATGAAAATAAGTTCAAATTTAAACCATAAAGGAGATGTTCTTATAAATGTTAAATAGCTCTCAGAAGACCTGCTTCTGAAATAAATTTAGAAATACCGCTTGCATAGTACAAAACATCCTGCCCAGCAATCTTGCCAAGGAAGGACCAGCCCTCCACAGCTCGAGCCTCAAACAGAATGTCGTGAGTTGTGTATCCTGAAGCTAGACGAATGTGGTGGGTTGCAACTACGACGATGAGAGACATGAGGTTATTAAAATCATCCAAAAAAGTAATGTTTGAAAGCCAATAAGGCTAACACCAAAACCACCTCCTGTATTGCCAAAAATGAATATGGTTAAACATTTCTTTATATACACACATACAACATTTATAGGAAGTAGGTTTACCAGGACACCATCCACTCGTTACGATACTACTGTTAGAGAGTTATGGGATCCTTTGACTACATTGGATCCTTCTCTCTGATTATGGTTCACTTTCCCTTCGCCTATACATACACCTTATAGTGTAGCATATTCTTTACATATTTTCCTCTGTCCTCATACACCTGACAACACTGAGATTAACAAACAATTCTTCTCCACCAAAGGGGTTAACTACTACACTGAAATTGTTCAGTGGCTACTTTCCTCTTGGTGAGGGTAGAGGAGAGATTTTAGCTATGGTAATCAGCTCTTCTAGGAGAAGGACACTCCAAAATCAAACCATTGATCTCTAGTCTTGGATAGTGCCATAGCCTCTGTATCATGGTCTTCCACTGTCTTGGATTAGAGAGCCCTTGATTGAGGGTACACTCGAGCACAGTATTCTATCTAATTTCTGAGTTCTACTACTCTCCACTTCTCTGTTCCTGTCACTGCTTCTGTCTGTCTGTGTCCTACTTCGA
>NC_090755.1:46611197-46636197 GCF_036898095.1 Palaemon carinicauda | reverse complement strand
CTCCGTTATTTTTAATGTCCATCTATTACCTGTCATTCTCATTGTGTGTTTTGACTTGGTCCATTTCTTTTTCTTACAAGTTGCTAAAATATCCTCTAATTTAGATTCCTCTCATATCCATGTTGCTCATTTTCCATCTATTAGTGTTATTCCCATCATTACTCTTTCCATAGCTCTTTTATTTGGAACTAGTTTATGTTCTAAAGCTTTAAGGCTCCAAGTTTCTGACGCTAAAGTTAAAACTGGTAGAACCATCTGATTGGATACTTTTCTCCTTAGAGAAAGTGGCCTTTTAATTTTCATATTCTCATTTTCTTTACCAAAAGCTCTCCATTCCATGCTTATCCTTCTTTTAATTTCGGTCTCATGTCCTTTGCAAACACTCATTGTCTGTCCTAAGTACTTATATTCATTAACTATCTATAGAGGTTGTCTATAACTCATTTTCATTGAACATCATCTTAGTTTTGCTCATACTCATTTTCAGTCCTACATTTCTGCTTTCCCTTTTCAAATCTTCTATCATCATCTTTTGCAATTCCTTCCATAATTCACGAAGCAGAACTATGTCATCTGCAAATCTTATGTTGTTAAGGTACTCCCCATTAATATCAATTCCTACAATTACCCAATATAAATTCTTCTAAGTTTCTTCTATGGATGCTGTGAATAATTTAGGAGATTCTGAGCCTCGATGTCTAACTCTTAATTGGAATTTTCTCACTAGCTTTACTATATGTAGTTTTAGGATTGCTGTACCGCTTGTATAGATATTCTTAAGTGCTCTAACATAAGATTCCTCTACTCCTTGTCTTTGAAGAGCTATCGGTATATATATATATATATATATATATATATATATATATATATATATATATATATATATACACATATATATATATATATATATATATATATAAATTTATATATATATATATATATATATATATATACACATATATATATATATATATAAATTTATATATATATATATATATATATATATATGTATAGAGTATATATATATATATATATTTATATATACTATATATATATATATATATATATATATATATATATATATATATATATATATATATATATAAACAGAGTTCCTATCATTTAGGGTTGTTGTAGCCTATTGGAAATGTCTCTGTCAAGTGTTCGCCGGACTGGGTTCAAGTCCCGCTCAAATTCATTAGTTACTTTAGTGTTTGCAACCTCACCATTCTTGCAAGAAAAGGATGTTGATTTTGGGAGGAGCCTATAAGAATACCTGCTGAGTCATCAGTGGCCATTGCCTGGCCTTCCCTGGTCCTAGCTTGGATGGCGAAGGGGCTTTGGCTATGATCATATGATATATTGTCAGTCTCTAGGACATTGTCTTGCTTGCCAGGGCAGTGTCACTGTCCTTTGACTCCGCCATTCATGAGTGGCCTTTAAACGAGTGACTTAATGTAATTATTACAAACATTATCTCTTTTTGATGGCACTCCGTCCAAGTTTTGACCAGACCCAACATAATCACATGTAAGATAAATTACATAAATGCTTAAACAACCAAACAAGCTTATACGGATATGTGATATATAAGTTTTTTATTCATGTAAGTGAGAGAGAGAGAGAGAGAGAGAGAGAGAGAGAGAGAGAGAGAGAGAGAGATCAGGCCTCAAAGTAGGACACAGACAAACAGAGGCAGTGACAGGAACAGAGAGGTGGAGAGTAGTAGAAGTGTTATTGTTTTCCCATAGGACTCTGAGAAAACATCTCCGCCCTATACAGTATGCATGAGGATATTGTCAAGGGCATTAGCCACACCCATCCTTCTGCCTTACCTCCATTGCAGATCGACTTCTCGTCTCCGAGCGTTGCTCATATCGTCTTTAAGTGAGTGAAATATCTAGTGCTTATTCGTAATATATTTTACCTTGGTTAAATCAGATGTTATGAATCAGACAACGATCCAAATACTAGATGGATAATCACGAATGCGTTTTACAAAGTAACGAGGAGTGATCGCAACCCTTCAAACACATTAATCTTTATTTTGAGGGCGAATGTTTTGCAATTATACATAACTGAGCCTGTAGAGTTGCGCAAGCAAACAAGAAAACTGTTACGATGTATCTGCCGGATACAACAGTGCTTATATTAAGCGTATAATAGATTCTTCTTAGGTGAAATCTATAACGTCATCGATATTCGTAGAATGTGCAAAAACGGCAACTTTTACCTCACTTCCCTTTTCCATTGGGGCGATGCAATGTTCCGTTATCCAATGAGTGCCTGTTTGAATAATTCCTTTCTTCTCTTCTCTTTAAAGGTTTTCTAGTGGATAGAAAAAGCACTACTACAGAGATATAACAACATTAGCATCTACAAAAAAATGACCACGCCCAAGATTCTCAACTACAGGAGTTGAAGTATAAGCTACACTAAAGAGAACACACTGCAATAAAAATAATATGATCACATTAATAAAACAATCAAAACTATTGGAATAATAACCTCATCCACTAAATAGTTCTATGAAATCAGTACAAGCAAACCTACATAAAAGCAAACGCAATATGCCCAGAAATGATTTAGATAACACAGAAGAGAGAAGTCCCCACTGCCAGTATTTATTCAAGGACGCTCTCTAGGGGAATAAGGCTCAGCAGCAGAGAGTCGTATTTGTTAATTGAGGTACACAAGCGCACCGTCGTTAATAACAGCCATGAAACACAATGTCTTGAGCCTACGTGCGTTGATAAACATAATAACTGTTTGCCTATATACTATAGTTCAAATTATATGATTTAACTTACATTTTAATATACCTGCAATGCATTGCATTATGTTAAATCTAATTAAAAATATTAAAATTGATCATGTACATATAAAGTATATATATATACACACACACACACACACACACACACACATATATATATATATATATATATATATATATATATATATATATATATATATATATATATACACATACATACATACATACATACACACACATATATATAATATATAGAAATAAATATATATATATATAAATGTTTATATATATATATATATATATATATATATATATATATGTCTATATATATACATATATATATATATATATATATATATATATATATATATATATATATATATATATATATATATATCTATATATACTTACAGTATGTACAGTATGTATGTTTATATATACATGCATATATATATATATATATATATATATATATATATATTTATATATATATACTTACGTGTGTGAGGGAATGTTAAGTTAAATACCTGTGTTAGCCCATGTAAGAGATAGTTATTTTACACAATAAGGGGTGGGAGTTTGTTCGGGTGGGAGTGTGTATCGGTTTATAAAGAAACTAAATTATATTTTCAGTACCCAATACTTGACATATTTCTATATTTTTCTATTTAAGTTTCTTTTTATAGCTATTGCCTATTTAACGCCTGCATTATAAAACCCATCTGGAAATCATTCAACTGTTTTCACTCCCTAGCTCACGTTTTAAGAGGTTACGTATAGTGTGTGACGAGCCGAGAGAAGGTTGTGACTCAAAGACAGGATGAAAGCAACTGAGTGAGTTTATTACAGAACACTCGCCTTTATATACAAAAACTCAATGCAACAGGAAATTTCCTGTTCAACAGACACCGCTACGGTTAACAGTTAACGGGGAGAAAAACAGACATGTTATTTCAGGTTCTTTTAAGTGCGAAGGAAGAGCGAAGATACAAGCATAATATATACACAAAATGAAATGTCGTTACTATGTACGATCGTGTGACACACTGTTGGTACATGGCTCCCCTCCCCTAAAAATGACATACTGTACATGTTAAATAGGGTGCCCTGATCTAGAGAGGGGAACTGTAGGTGGGTCATCTGGCAGTAGATAAGCAGGTTTTAGATGATCAATGGAGACCCAGTCTTCTTTGCCACGAATGTTTAGTAGGATGCTTTCGGACTGCGTCGGATCACAAGGAAAGGGCCTGTGTAAGGGGGCGTTAGCGGTGGCTTGCTAGTGTCGTTGCGCAGGAAGACGTGCATTGCAGAGTGCAAGTTTTCCGCTATGTGATGCTTCGCTGGGGACTTGTAAGTCTGGCGTCATGGAGTAAATTTTCCCACAACGTGACGTATGCGCTGGAGATCGTCAGAGGAGGTTGTAGAAGGAAAAAATTCGGCAGGGACGACCAACGGGTTGCCATACACCATTTCAGCTGCCGAGATATCGAGGGCGTCTTTAGGAGTGGTCCTTAGTCCCAGGAGGACCCAGGGAAGCTGAGTAAACCAATTGGAATCCTTGCAGCAGGACATCAAAGCTGCTTTGATGGTGCGATGAAAACGTTCAACCATTCCATTGGCAGCGGGGTTGTAGGCAGTTGTCTGATGTAGGGTGATGCCCAGGAGATTCGCTAATGATGTCCACAATTGAGAGGTGAAAGTGGTACCTCTGTCAAAAGTAATATGCTCACGGATACCAAATCTTGCAATCCATCCTGAGAGTATGGCAGATGTACATGAGGTGGACGTTGCAGTTTCCATGGGAATGGCTTCAGGCCAACGAGTGGAGTGGTCGATGACGGTAAACAGGTAATGATATCCTTGTGATGTGGGTATGGGGCCTACAACGTCGACTTGAATGTGTGAGAAACAATGCTGAGGTTGAGGAAAGGAGCCCACTCCTGAATCCGTGTGTTGATGTACTTTGGAAGTTTGGCAAGAAGTACAGGCGCAGACCCAATCCTTAGCATCCTTAGAAATGCTGTGCCAAATGAACTTCGTCTTCAGCAGCTATGCAGTAGAACGGCACGAGAGATGTGAAAGGCCGTGAATGAAATCAAACACCTTCCGGCACATGGGAGCAGGAATCCAAGGTCGCGATCTACCAGTACTGACGTCACAGAGGAGGGTGGTGTTGGAGTCTTCGAGGGGGAAGTCTTCCCAACGGAGGGACGTGCAGGATTTCCTACATGCTTGATACTCTGCATCCTGTCATTGGGCTTCAGCCAAGGCATTGTAATTCAATCCCAGTTGAACGGCAGCCAACGTGTTTCTTGATAGGGCATCGGCAACAGGATTCATTTTCACAGGGACATATTGAATGGTGCCATTGTATTCAGCCACAGCGGAGAGATGTCGGCGTTGACGGACGGACCAGGCATCAGACTGTCGAGTGAAGGCGTGCACCAGAGGCATGTGGTCTGTGCGAATGACGAAGGGCGTACCTTCTAAGAAATGGCGAAAGTGAAGGACAGCCAAGTGCACCGCCAGCAATTCGCAATCAAAGGTAGAATAACCCGATTCTACCTTGGACAGTTTTCTGCTGAAGAAGGCCAATGCGCAGGGCAAGCAGTTGACCACCTGCTCGAGTACTGCACCAATAGCGTCATCGCTGGCATCGGTGGAGAGAAGGAGAGGGGCATGTGGGATAGGAAAAGTGAGAGCCGCAGTGGTTGATAGGGCCTTCTTTGCATTGCAGAAGGCCGCTTCTTGAAGGGGACCCCACTTCAGGTCCTTTGCTAGAGGGGAGCAAGAGTGGCGGCAATGGCTGGCAGAAAACGGTGATAATAGTTGATCATGCCCAAGAATTCCTGCAGAGCTTTGACGGTCGAGGGCGCGGGGAAGTTCTGAACGGCTGCTACCTTCTATGGGAGGGGATGGACTCCTTCAGGAGTGATGCGGTGCCCTAAGAACGACACTTCGTTGGTGCCAAAGGTACACTTGTAATGGAATACAAGGCCGTTTTGTTGCAGGCGGTCGAGCACGATGCGCAGGGGACGGAGGTGTTCCTCTTTTGAGGAGGAGAACACAAGTATGTCGTCCATATAACATACACAGAAGGGGAGGTCCCCTAAGATGCCATCCATGAGGCGTTGAATCGTGGCCCCAGCAGGGTACACAATTACCAGGGGTAATTGAAGGTGTATGTACCAAACAGAGTGGTGATGGCGGTCTTGGGGATGTCTTCTGGGTTCATAGGCACCTGATAATACCCCTTCAGGAGGTTGAGAGTAGAGAAAACCTTCGCTTTGTGCAAGTAGGAGGTCACGTCGGTGATGTTTGGGAGGGGGTAGTGATCCGGTTCTGTTTGCATGTTCAGGCGCATGTAATCCACGCACGGACGAAGGGAGCCGTCTTTCTTCAGAACGATTAGTAAGGGTGACGACCATGGGCTGGAGGCCTTTTGGCAAAGGCCATTTCCTCCATTTCAGTGAACGTCTGTTTTGGCGGCAGCCAATTGTTCCGGTGCCAAACGTCTGAATTTTGCGAAGACTGGGGGTCCCGTCGTCTTGATATGGTGATAAATACCGTGCTTGGCAGGAGCCGTGGCGTTTGGCGAAGTTTTGGACGGAAAACTTCCGGGTACGACGTGAGGAGGTGGGCGTAGGCATCTGTGGATGGGCTGATGTGGAGAGCAAGGTTGGAGGGGGCGGGTGAAGAGGTGTCGACAAGTATGAGTCTGCATTGACCAATAGTCGGTGGGTGACATCGACCAGAAGATGCAAATGAGAGAGGAAATCCGCACCGAGGATTGGCAATGTGACGTCAGTAACGA
Organism: Palaemon carinicauda; assembly: GCF_036898095.1. Classification (NCBI taxonomy): domain Eukaryota; kingdom Metazoa; phylum Arthropoda; class Malacostraca; order Decapoda; family Palaemonidae; genus Palaemon; species Palaemon carinicauda. Next base: position 46,629,607 of record NC_090755.1, on the reverse strand, counting down.
GAAACTTCCAATCAAATTTACAGTTTCCAAACGATAATGTTAGGTCTCGTAACCGTAGGTGGGTATCGCATATCTGTTGGCAGCTACCAAGCGGACGTTGGCAGACGTAGACAGAATACGTCGTGTCCTGAAGAGTTCCCTTGGCAAAAGAGAACGACAAGCACCCATGTCTACCAAAAATCGCACGCCCGTTCCTGCATCATGTAAAAAGAAAAGATTAGAAACAATGAAGGCCATCGCCATGAGCGATGGCTTACTTACACATTTTTTGGCCACTGACAATCCTTGGGACATTTCTTCATGGTTGCCCCGAATCTGTTGTGGTAGTAGCAAAACTGCGGCGGATGGGAGGCAGTAAGTGGCTGTAGAAGTCGTTGGTTAGGGCGCGAGCGAGTGGTGAGTAGTGGGTGGCTTTGTCGCCGCTTCGGCAAGTCATGAGGTAGGTGTGTATGTCCTAAGGCATTCACGTCAGCTTTGGTTGATGTTGAATTGGCGTCCTCTTCGTCAGGAGTGGAGGCGTTGATGGAGGTCTTGAAGTGGCTGTCCATAAGGGTGTCGGCTTTGGTCATCAAGTCCTTTATGGGTAAACTATCGACATCGAGTATGGCAGGGCGTACAGGTTCAGGTAAACGTCGTACCCAAAGGGCATGAAGTAGGTTCACCTTACGAGGAGAGCCGTCTGCGGCAGGTTGCAGGCGAGCGATACTGGTCATTTCCCTGAGGGCGAGCAAAGCCCTTTGGTCCCCCAACAGTTGTTGAGAGAGCTGAAAAAGTTTTGCTATACAGGTGGCTGGCGTCGGCGAGTACTGCTGCAGAAGGTATGTTTTGAGGGCGTCATACGCTATTGGGGTGTCTCCTTCTTCACAAAGCCAGTCGGATATATCCGGGGAAGGTGTCCTCGGGTAGCCGCGAGAACATAATATGCTTTGGTGGTTGAACGAGTCACGCCCTTGATGCGAAACTGGACTTCTGCGTGCTGAAACCAAGCAAACGCCTCTCCGCTGGTGAATGATGAAAATTTCAACGGGGCAGCCACAGGGCCAACTTCTGTAGAGTCCGCCATAGTACCAATGACGGAGGGGCGAGGGGGTGTGGAAGGCGGGATGAGCGAGTCGACTTCAGGGGTCACCAATGTGAAGAGCCGAGAGAAGGTTGTGACTCAAAGACAGGATGAAAGCAACCAAGTGAGTTTATTACAGAACACTCGCCTTTATATACAAAACTCAATGCAACAGGAAATTTCCTGTTCAACCGACACCGCACCGGTTAACAGTTAACGGTGAGAAAAATATACACATTATTTCAGGTTCAATGCAACAGGAAATTTCCTTTTCAACCAACACCGCATTTGTTAACAGTTAACGGTGAGAAAAACAGACATGTTATTTCAGGTTCTTTTTAGTGCGAGGGGAGAGCGAAGATACAAGCATAATATATACACAAAATGAGATGTCGTTACTATGTACGATCGGTTGGTACAAGTGTGACCAGACACGTGTAGCTTCAGGGTACACAACCCACGGCTTTCTCTACCCTAATAGATAGAGATCTGTTTGAGGCTCGAACTAAGGAGGGCAGGTTCTCCCTTGCCAAGATTGCTGGGTAGGATGTGTTGTACTATGCAAGCGGTATTTCTAAATATATTTCAGAAGCAGGTCTTTTGAGAGCTATTTAACTTTCATAAGAACATCTCCTTTATGGTTTAAATCTGAATTTATTTTTACTCCGAATTCATAGCAAACTATATCGGTGTGAATGACTTCCGATATTAAATGCCGGAAAACTCAAGATCAAGTAATAAATCTTTAGCAGAAGCACATTGGATTTTAGCAGACTGTTCATGAATCCATTCTCCTCGATCGGAGATTGAAGCTGACTCTTCCTGTTGGTGAAGCGAGCATGAAACTATTTTTTCTTTTTTTTTCTTTTATGTTTGTTCGTATTGTTGCCCCAACATATATTGTATACTGAAAATATTTCACTGTGTACCACGGAGTAATCATAAATGTTAGGATATGAAGTAATTAATTCATTGCACGGGTGGTTTACTCAAAAGTAATAACGCGCGCTTTCTACATACCATAGCATTTGATCGTCTCCACCTCTATTTACTAATTAAGCTCTCTCTCTCTCTCTCTCTCTCTCTCTCTCTCTCTCTCTCTCTCTCTCTCTCTCTCTCTCTCTCTCTCTCTCTCTTGTAAAAGTAAGTAAGATTGAATATTAAAAATGAATTGGAAAGCATATCCATTTCAAAGTCAGTAACTTTGAATAAAGTATATGTACCCGGATGAGTTTAAAGAATGGATCTATTTTGTTTTTCATGAACACATGTTTAAAAATATATCTCTTTTGACTTTCTCTTAATGCAATTTGGATGTTTCAATTATAAAACTTGAATTATTCAGTCTGACTAATGTTATCACACTCTTCTGGCCAATCCTTCCCCAGTGCACCTCATACGGGAAGCTGTAGGCATTACATCCCTTGCATTAGTTGCACTCGCTTTATACACTTGTGCATTTTTTCCACCTCAATGTCTAACTACTACGAACTTTTGCTTCATAGTTAAACTGGAAGGTTTTCCCCTGTCTGTACTTGGGGGCTGAATAGCCTCACAGGCCTCAGCGCCTGCTGGTACAGTCCAAATTCATCGATCCACTCCTTTATTCTATCTCTCATGTTGATTTTAATCCTTTCAAGTTTATGATGGTATAATAGAATCAAACCAGTTTCCAAAATAAATGAAAAAAAATGATAAATTTCAAACGTAAAAGAGAAAGAACGAAATGGTGACAAATCGAGGAGAAAAGAATGACTGCAACATAAATCGTATAAACGATGCTGTCAAAAAACGAGGTCACTTATAGCGTATCATAAGGTCGATTTCAGCTACGAAAATTTTCGGAAGAATTTCTCTCTGAAAATACAGATCAAAGTTCAAGGTCAAAAGGCAAATCATTAATTTGTGTCTTTAACTTTCATCTGTGAAAACTTTCATACAAATGAGGCAGTTTATCAACATAATACTGCAGCCTCTAAATCATTCTTTGGAGCTGTTATTTTCCAGATTAGCTAATCATTTTGGAAGCTGTAAAAATCAGAGAATTGTTACTATTCCTAAAAAACATTAAATGAAAGGTGGAACGAATGTTTCAAGATTAGGCTAAAAGGAAGTTTACTTGGAACATTTAAGATCTTAAGTATTACCTTGACTATTTCAAATTTACATTTATTATAAACAGCACAGTGACTTTGTATCATAATGAAGTAAAAGTCTTTGAGTATGTTTAGAAAATTACGAAGCGTTGAATAATCTCATTCTTAGAAATAAAAAGAGTCATATCATTGGGTATGACAAAATCTTCATTTCATTGGTTATGCTAAAATTCAGATCGATAGATATGATAAATACTCAAATCCTTGGGTGTGAAAAAGTATCAAATCATTATGATAAAAATATTTAAATCATTGCGTATGATAAAGAAATCTAAATCACTGTGTATGATAGAAATATTTGAATAATTGTGTATGGTGAAATACTTAAATCTTTGAGTACATTAAAAATATTAAATTCATTAGGTACCTCAAAAACATCTGCCTGCATCACTGGGTATGATAAAAATATCCAGATCTTTTAGTATGGTAGTAATCTTCATATTACATATGATTGGACATAATAAAATGTAAAATGATTAGGATTAGGTATGAGTATGTGTTATCTATAGCCAAATGAGCAGACAAGCTAAAAGTAATCAAACTATTAAATATGATGAAAATTTTGAAATTATTATAGGTTTAAATGTCATTCTTGAATGGCAGAGGCAAGAAACTGGAAATCTCCCTAGAGACTGATCATATATATATATATATATATATATATATATATATATATATATATATATATATATATATATATATATATATATATATATATATGTATATATATATATATATATATATATATATATATATATATATATAAAATCAGAGCCCAAGTCCCCTCTCCACCAAGCTAGGACCAGGCAGGACCAGCCAATGGCTACTAATTTAGCAGGTAGTCCTATGGGTTCCACCAAAATGCCCCATAATTAGCTCACGATAATGGTGATGTTGCAGACAATATTAAAAGCTATCGAGCTTTAATTCTTCTTGAACTCCCACCCAATAGATTCCCAGGCAGGGACGTATCTAATCGACTATTGACTACCACGACCGCAGATCTAATAAATTTGAAATCATTACATATAATAAAAAGTCAAACATTTGGTGTCATAAAATAGGTTTAACATCTCCGTATGATATTATTATTATTATTATTATTATTATTATTATTATTATTATTATTATTATTATTATTAAGCCTTCTCTTACATAGAATGCTAAATTAGTTATGGTAAAAATATTGTGATGATAAGAATATCGAAATAATTGATCTTGATGAAATGCCTCGATTTACTAGATACTGGAAAAGGTGACAGATCAAAGGTTATGACTGAAAATTTACACAGTCTGTCATATGTGTAAAGATTAGTTCTTATCCAAGAATAATGATATTTTAAAAACTTTCTTCGTCACTCCATGAAGCTTATGCAAGTTGGAGATAGAAGAAACAAAAGAAAAAAAAAAAGATATATATTTTTTAGATTCATGAAGTTTCATATTTGATTAAATATTATTAATAACATGCTTTATGCATTTTGAATATATAAAACATTGCCTGGTTATTTTGATGTTCATTCACCTGTTTCTCAAGTCTCTTCGAAATTATTTCTTCCTAACCTAGGGAAGGCATCTAATGGCATTTTCCATCTCAAGGCAATAACACTAAGCATTAGTGGCCACGAATGGCCACACAAACTTCGGCAATGAGAAGATTAATATCATAATGCCGATAATATCCGGAGAAAAGGAAATTCAACTCCAGATAATATCATTTGAAATGGGACTATGAGTAGATATGGATCTACTCATAGGATCGCTTGCACAATCAAAAAAAAAATATTTTGAATTTGTATTGTCCAATTTGGAACATTGTTTGAAGACAAAACCGAGAAATTACTATTCTATTAATTTTTCACGTTTGCTATAATGCAATTACCTGAAATGTTAATTGAATAGTTGTTTCCACTGTAGTCTTAACCACAATTCAGCTTTTCCATTGTTCGATTCGTGTATCGGTATATCATCTCTTTCTATCACTTGTTAACTGTTTTAAATTTTACTCACATATCTATCAACACAAACACACAGACAAACACATACAAACACACGCATATATATATATATATATATATATATATATATATATATATATATATATATATATATACGTATATATATGTATGTATATATATATATATATATATATATATATATATATATATATATATATATATATATATATATGTGTGTGTGTGTACGTGTGTATGCATACATAAGTGTGTATATGTACATATATTTATATATAATTAATGTATATATATACATATATATATATATATATATATATATATATATATATATATATATAATATAATATAAGATGGTCCCGTGTCTGGGAACCAAACATATTTTATTATGTATATTACAGCTGGCAAGCTATACAACCTCTCGAGTTCTAAACTCACCTGTTTGTTTTTATATTAAATCTGTTACACTTGAAAATAGTAACAACCTGCAGCAATACACAAAACAGTGATTGTCAAAAGGTCTCTTAAATACTCTCAAGTTTTTGAAAATTTAGATTAGGAAATCATAGGAATAAATACTAAAGGGGAATACCTTGAGGACTTAATATTTGCAGATGACATAATTGTGTTTAGTGAATCATTGGTGGAACTGCAAGAGATGATAAAAGATTTGAGTAGAGAAAGCGTTAAAGATCTAAAATGCATATGAGTAAAACAAAGATAATGATCAATGAAAATGCAGAGCCAACAAATAAGATTTATGGACAAACCTCTAGAGATTGTTAATTGTTATACATGCTTAGGACAGACAGTGAGTGTTTCCCCGGGAGACGAGATCAAAATCAAAAGAAGGATAAGCATAAGATGGAGAGCTTTTGGTAAAAAATTGAGATTATGAAATGTAAAATGCCATTTTCTATAAAAGGGAAAGCATTCAATCAGATGGTCCTACAAATTTTAATTTATGCATCACAAAAGGATATGGAAAGGATAATGTTAAGAATGACATTACGATACAGGAAAAGAGCAACATGGATACGAGAGCACACTAAAGTAGAGGGTATTCTAATAACATGGAAGACAAGGAAACGGACATGGGCAGGACATATAATGAGAATGACAGATTACATATGGAGATAAGAATAACAGAAGGGATTCCTAGTGATTGTAAAAGAAGCTGGGGAAAGAAGAGAAGACGATGGTTTGACGAACTAAGAAAGATTGTGGGTGTGGACTGGCATAGAAAGACCATGAAGAGACGTAATTGGAAGGACATGTCTGAGGCCGTTTTTCTGCAGTGGAACAGTCACTGCTGATGATGATGATGATGATGATGATGACCATATATATATAAATATATATATATAAATAAATATATATATATATATATATATATATATATACATATATATATATATATATATATATATATATATATATATATATATATATATATATATATATATATGAATATCTTTCTTCATATGAATTTGGATTATAAAGCGAACTATAATAAAGTGCTTAGTTGGAACTGAAAAGAGCTACTAAGCATCGAAGAATAAAGGATGATTGAAAAATGACTTGGTTTAATGGGAGCTCTGATGTACTGTAGTGTACAAGCAAGAGTACAGTACAATCTGCTAACCACCACCACCAGATGTTTTACTGATATCCAGGTATTTAGAAAGTAGTTGATATGTTTAATTTTTCTCTTTTACATTTCTTACAACTACAAAATGTCTCTTATCCTAACATATTATATCCGCCAAAATTAAATATAATAAATTTAAAGTAATTTGTATTTTTTTCTAACCATACAAAACGGAGAAATTTAATAGCAGTATGACAATCGGCTAGCTGAACGGCCGTTAAACTTTCAACAAAGTAAACATAGCTGGTTGCCGGGTGATGGATAAGCCCCACCCGCACAATAGGCAGCTGAGTCTTCACTTCAACCTTTGGCATAGGTGCTTAGTTTTTGAGGTGGACCGTGGAACTTAAAGGTTTCAGGTTTGTATGGTTAATAAAAGCACAAATTACTTTAAATTTATGATTTTTTTGTACACATAATACAAACCATCGACCTTTGATAGGCAACTTATCCTAAGGAGTGAAGAAGTCCTTATGACCAAAATTGGCTTGGGTAACTGATCCAGGAACGTTCAATGAACTTTGGTCCAAAGGGAAAGTGCTTAGGTAGATAGAATAAAATGATTAATGAATGTGTTACAAGAAGTCTGTCGTCCACTTTGCTCAGAGAATTGGAGGAAGTTACTTCAAAACAATATGAATTTTAAAGGATAGTTGCTGCAGTGAATAGCTTACCTACATCTAGTGACTGGTTCAACACATACGGCCTGGTTACTGTACCCCAAGAGAGGGGAAGATGATCGTAAAAATGGCCAGATATTCATACGTTTCATAATAGACATAAATCACTACTGCTATCTACATGCGATGTCACTTAGCCTGTAAAGGATGGTATTTAACTCCGATAAATTCGAATCAATAAATTATGGAAACAGAAAGAATGGTATATGCATACAGGGGACCTAATAACGAGACAATCACAAACAAGGAAGCCATTAAAGACCTTGGTGTAATGTTAAACAGGAATATGTTTTGCAACGACCAAATAGCAACACTGTTGCCTAAATGTAAAGCAAAAATGGGAATGTTATTCAGACACTTTAAAACAAAAAAAGTTGAACACATGATTATGTTGTACAAAACTCATGTACGTAGTACACTTGAGTACTTCAATATGATATGGTACCCACACTACCAAAAGGATATTGCACAAATAGAGAGAGTACAAAGGTAGAATAGAAGAAGTTAAGGACCTTGACTACTGGGAAAGACTGCAATTTTTAAAATTATGCAGTCTAGAAAGGAAAAGAGAACGCTACATGATAATACAGTATAAGCATGAAAACAAATCGAAGGAAGTACTGAAAACCTCATGGAGCTAAAAATATCAGAAAGAGCAAGCCGAGGTAGATTAATAGTACCCAAAACTATACCAGGAAAACTAAGGAAGGCACTAAGCACCAGCATCGATAATGCAGCGACTATTTAATGCGCTGCCAGGTCATCTAAGAAACATATTAGGAGTGAGCGTAGATGTGTTTAAGAATAAGCTCGATAAACACCTAAGATGCATCCCAGACCATCCAAGACTAGAAGATGCAAAATATACCGGAAGATGCATAAGCTACTCTCTAGTGGATATACGAGGTGCCCCACACTGAGGGACCTGGGGGAACCCAAACATGGAATAAGGCAATCAATTCCATCCCCTGAATGTAGATCTGAGGTTGCTGAATCCCTTAATAGAGATCTAGCTAAAATTAGTGCATGGTGCAAATTATGGCGTATGAAGTTGAATCCTAACAAAACTCAAAGTATGATTGTAAGTAGGTCAAGGACAGTGGCTCGTCAACATCTGGATCTTAGTATTGATAATGTTTCTTTATCTTTGTATGACTTTTAAAATTTTAGGTGTGATTCTCGACAGCAAATTTACTTTTGAGAAACACATTGGGTCTGTGTCTTCTTCAATTGTAAGAAAAAAAAAAATAGGCTTATTGAGAAAGTCTCAAGATTTTCGGTGATCAGTCTATTCTGATGAAGTGTTTTAATTCTTTCATTCTACCTTGTTTTGAGTATTGTTTTCCTGTCTGGTCTTCAACTGCCGATTCTCATCTTAACTTGTTGGACATAAACTTACGGTCTATTGAATTTCTTATTCCTGATCTAGATATTAATCTTTGGCACCATCATTCAATTAGTTCATTATACATGTTGCATAAGATATTTCATAATTGTGACCATCCTTTACATTCAGATCTTCCTGCACAATTCCATCCTGTTCGTAATACTAAGCAGGCAGTTAACTTTAATAGCCAGGCCTTCTCCATCATGAGGCTCAATACTACACAGTATTCTAGAAGTTTTATTCCAGCTGTGTCCAAGTTGTGGAATGGTCTTCCTAATCGGGTAGTTGAATCAGTAGAACTTTAAAAGTTCAAAGTTGCAGCAAATGTTTTTATGTTGAACAGGCTGACACGAGTCTTTTTATAGTTTATATATGACATATCTGTTTTGACGTTGTTACTGTTTGTAGAATGATTTATTGTTAATTTGTTCTCATCATTTATTTATTTCCTTATTTCCTTTCCTCACTGCGCTATTTTTCCTTGTTGGAGCCTTTGGGCATATATCATCTTAGTTCTCCTACTAGGGTTGTAGCTTGGCTAGTAATGATAATAATAGTAATAATATGCAAAAAGAAAATGATGAAACATGCTGATAGTAATATATTTTTTTCACCCTAGAGCAATAGGCAAAATTCCTGTAGAACATCCACATTCTCTTTGAAAAAGTCATTTGCTATTAGAAACAACATCTTTATACTATAAAGACATCTCAGACAAATCTGAAACTACTTATCACAATGAAGGGGAACCTCAAGTACAGAGAAATTGTTGCTCATCTATGTTAATAGATTTATATACCAATGAAGAATATGTCCAAACAGCTAATTCGCTCGTGCCATAATAGGAAAAATTCACAATGAAGGCTATTTTGGTTGGCTTCCTGATACTGACTATAATCCTATTTCCCAAATCCAACATCCTAGACCCGCGCAGAGCACCATTGTTGCAGATCAGTCAATGTCACACTTAAACCCTATGGCGGGGAAATTGAGAAACAGCTAGCTCACAGAGAGGTTCTTTTTTGAAGGATAAAGTATTATAATGATGATCATATGACTGATTAACAATTCAGCCATGTCATGTGGATGATGCTTAAAATATACTTAACTAAGCAGAGGAACAAAATGAGAACTCCGGTAACAAGTCTTTATACTAAATAGCATGGCTTCCATGGCAAGGATTTTCTAAACCCTCATCACTATTCACCAAAACTATTTATTTTCTATCTAATTATATAAATCCTTTTTTGAACTCTTGGTGCATACTGTAAATGCACCAAGGCAGAATTGAACCACAAATTCTAACTTTGCCGTCAAAGGCGACGACTAATCAATCAGACAGTAAAGTAAGTATATAATGTCAGTATTCTGGTTTTGGATTAAATTGTTTGAACAAAACTAAAACTTCAAAATTAAATTCTTTAAGAAAGTTATCTTTTTATACGACTATCCTTCTATAAATGAAGTCCCCCCCCCCTCTCTCTCTCTCTCTCTCTCTCTCTCTCTCTCTCTCTCTCTGATACTAAGAGGGAAATGGTGAATGAAATAGAGAGTTCATACAATATTTCAACTAAAGGCAACTTGTTACCCAACGTATTAGAAGTTATTTACCTTGAATCTCAGTATTTATATGTTACTCGTGAAAATAGCAAACAGGTTGTTTTGAAATAAGAAATTCTGCACTATTTGCTTCAATACGATAAATAATATTAGTGGATTAGTCACTGTTAATGGACATAACTGTCAATAAAAGGGAGAATAAATAAAGAATTTAAATCACAAAGTCCTGTATTAACCATAATCAATCTTCTTTGCCATCCGAATGATAAAGTAGCCAAAGAATTTGATTAAAAACCTCTTTTTCCGCCCCACTGAAACGACAACGTTGCTTTAACGGCAAGTCTTAAAGAGAAAGCGTAAGCTCATAATGATATTCGGGATATAATTACTTGTAACATTCTAGATACTGAGACTTTCTTTTAATGAATGGGAAACATAATTATGTACTACTCACTGACAAATAGTTGTAGGAATAATGAACATGAATTTCTTAAGAATATCAAGGGTTTATGATTTTTTTAGTCTAGATTCGAGCGTGTGAGGAAATTAGAATAATTTTAATTTATTTTTCGTTGTAAGTTAATTGATTAGAAAATCTCATCCATTGGTTTTTGTTACGATCCTCGTGGGGATCGAACCAGGTTCCTTTGAATTGATTAATTAAATTAGGATAGATCGACCACCACCCCCATTGAAAAAAGGGAATATAGAAAGAAAACTCTTAAAAGAAAACATAATTTTATTGACAACTAGTCAAAGATCAATGTTTCTTGATTGAGTACTTAGGAAGCACTGAACTAAACAAAGAAAATCATCTGATTAAACTACACTCCAACAAATAGGGGAACAGTCAAGAAGGTAGACAAATAATACTTAAAAGATTGTACTCTTCACAGCATCTCTCGACGGTTGACAGGAACATGGATATTTCAGGTCTGGGCGTTTCGTGGTTGGTAATAACGGCAGGGGTCAACTCGTTCTCACATCTCGGACAAGTTGTTGTAAGGCTGGTCATGTCTGCATTCTGGCCCTTACATTCTCTCTCTTACCCTGTGCTTGTTCTCCCTCGTTCTCTCTCTCTCTCTCTCTCTCTCTCTCTCTCTCTCTCTCTCTCTCTCTCGTTCTACTTTTCGTACTTCCCTTCTCTCGGTCTCGTTTAAGTTTATATATCCCTGTATGGGAGGGGTTAACTATGGACAATTCCATATAAGGAAATTTTTTCCTTTCTTCATCCTCATTGGTTTTCCTTAAAACCACGCCTCTTTGATAACATCTTCACAAACGCTCTGCTGGCGCAATCATGATCCATATGGTGCTATAATTGAAGCGAGACATGTGTTTACCTTCCGTTAATGTATATTCTTCGGCGACAACACTGCTCTCTTTGTCCTATGGGTCCTTTCATAATGTTGGCGCCCTCGGATTGCTACAAACAGACGATCGTTATGCCCAAGGTCTGCTGATCTAGGCACATCTAATAAATATCTTGATCTCCATCAACGACGGTGACAGTTTCCAGTAAACACTAGCGGGACCTCCTCTCTCTACCTCTTAAGAGTAGAAAATTCACATGTTTTAACATTCTTTTTTATATTATTCTATATACCCATGACAGTTTTGCATAATACTTCTGAGATCGATAGTCGCTAGTGAAGACAGACTACTGCTAAAAGTTATCAGTACAACACCTACATTCAAATGGAATGGCCACACCCAAAGACCCAAGTATTCAATGGAGATTCTTTGACCCTGAGGGTGGAAAAGAGTTCACCCAAGAGCGTTTGATGAGTTTGATAAATAAAGAAAGACGTCGATCGAAAAACTCATGAAAATTTAAATGATATTTTCTCTGACATATCACGATGAAAAGATTGAGGAAAAGTACAGAAAAAAAAAGAGGTTTGAAAAGCGGAGTGAGACTAATGAGGTCCCTTACGGAAAAAAATAGATATTTAGTGATGCCTCGCTTGTTTTAAAAGAAGAATCATTCACCTGATAATGGGAAACATTGAAAGGAAAGGCACAGGGAGATAAAGAGAAAGGTAATTTTTGGTCTCTATTCAATATTGGGTAACTATTTGGATATGGTATCGAAAAACAAATTCAAATAAGACGGGAAACGAGGAATCTTTATCTCCTCCAATGACCCTTAAAGTTTAATGAAAATATAAAGAGAAAGAAACAAACAAAATGGGATATAAGAAAAATAGGGAGCTTTAAGTGGTTTAGGTGTTCGCAAGTTACATAGAATGGTATGATCTGAAAGAAGTTTCAGGGATATCTGCTTCAGATTACTGGAAAATAACCTTTGTAGGTTCTGTTTCAATGCATTTTAACACTATGTCAATGAAGTCACTTTATTATCGCCCATTTTGACCCAATTGGCATAATCCAGAATGGTCAGTTTTTTAAAAAGAAGTAATATTTCCCCTTTGTTTTTGCGCGTTTATTGGCACGACTTTTAGGCCCACTTCACATGAGCTGATTGAATCCATACTGAATATTTCCACATGTCAAAAAGCGGTTGTTTTATTTACAGTTTGTCTACATCAGTGGACAGAACACTTAGCCTGTCGGTGTTTGTTCGAGATGAAGGCCGTAAAGAAGAAAGTGGACTTGCGTATATAATGAACAGGGTGCTGAAAAGAAGCAACTACGTAAATGGTGTACCCACCTAATAGAAATATTAATAATTCTAGGTAGTAGGTTGGCCAGGGCACTAGCCAGCCGTTGAGATACTACCGCTAGAGAGTTATTGGGTCCTTTGACTGGCCAGATAGAACTACATTAGACACCTTTCTCTAGTCATGGCTTATTTTTACTTTGCTTACACATACACAGAATAGTCTGGCATATTCTTTACACATTCCTCTGTGCCTTCACACACTTGACAACACAGAGATTAACAAATAATTCTTCATTGCAGAGGAGATTAACTACTGCACTATTATTGTTCAATGGCTACTTTTCTCTTGGTAAGGGTATAGAAGAGACTCTTTAGCTGCGGTAAGCAGCTCTTCTATGAGAGAGACTTTCCAAAATCAAATTATTGTTCTCTAGTCTTGGGAAGTGCCATAGCTTCTGTACCCTGGTCTTCTACTGTTGTGAATTAGAGTTCTCTTGCTTGAGGGTACACTTGGGCACACTACTCTATCATATTTTTTTCTTCTTGCTTTTTTTAAATGGTGTGTTAGGCAGGCTAAATAAAAAGGTCCTGGATGCCTGGTGATTTATCAAGAGGTTGTCTTTTCCTTATCTGTTTATTTTTCTTCTCAAAACCATCCTTACTGTTAACTTCTTCAGTTGAAGTGGCTATCCTGGAGGGTATTTAGCCTTGCATGGTGTAATGGCTCTGCCATGATGACCCATTTTTCCGACTTTTTATTCATAGTCTATGGGTTTTATCAAGCACTTTATTTCTACTTTTGTACACATCGTTTTTGTTATTATTGTTGGTAAATCAATCTTCCAATAGGACAACATAAAGGTAGACAAATTGATTAAAACAAGAAAACACAAGTTGAAGGAGTATTTCAATTGATTACAAATGTCAAAATCAAAAGAAATAGTAAAGAAATAGTTTTTTGAAATATGAAAACGCCATATTTAGATTACCACTGACGAATGCATTCCACTTGACGTCCAATATACATCTATGATTCTAGATACCCTGATAGGACAGCCTGCAGTGAGAGAGAGAGAGAGAGAGAGAGAGAGAGAGAGAGAGAGAGAGAGAGAGAGAGAGAGAGAGAGCGGTGTACTAATTACTTTTTCCTGTTCGGGGAGCCGAAATAAACAAGAGGCTTTTAAGCCTGGAGAGAAAGTGTCTATCAACTTCTAATTTACGTGATGTATATTAGTTTGTTTGTCCCTCATTACTGACTTTTAATAGCATGGCTTATTGTAAATATAATGATTTTTAAGCAAATGTACAAACAAAATTATTATATATATGATCTCAAAAAACTGAAGTACAAAACATAACCTTATAATTTCATTGAACGATGATAATATTAATGATAATAATATCACAATATTAGGTCTCCTTGCCATAGTAGTTATACTATAGCATGTGTATATGGATATAAAATTCAACAGATTAGGTAGGTGTTTAGGTTAAACTTTTTAGGTTTAAAGGTTACTCATGAATGGTAGAGACAAGGGGCAGTGATAATGCCCTAGAGACTGACCATACATACATGTGATCAATGCCCAAGCCCCCTCTCCACACAAGGTAGGACCAGGGAAGACCAGGCAATGGCTGCTGATGACTCAACATGTAAACCTACTGTATAGGCTCCACCAAACCCCCAATCCCTAGCAGCTCACAATGATGGTGAGGTTGCAGATACTAAAGGAACTATTGAACTGGAGCATGACTCTAACTCCAGTCCGATGATTGCCAGGCAGGGAACGTTTTCAATAGGCCACCACAACCCTATGTCCCTATGTTACTGCTCTTAAAATATTTCATTTTTCCTTGTTTCCTTTCCTCACTGGGCTATTTTCCCTGTTGGGGCCCCTGGGCTTATAGCATTCTGCTTTTCCAACTAGGGTTGTAGATTAGCAAGTAATAATAATAATAATAATAATAATAATAATAATAATAATAATAACGAGACAAATGAGAAAAAAATTAACTCAACCCTTAAATTATTATTATTATTATTATTATTATTATTATTATTATTATTACTTGCTAATCTACAACCCTAGTTGGAAAAGCAGGATGCTATAAGCCCGGGGGCCTCAACTGGGAAAATAGCCCAGTGAGGAAAGGAAACAAGGAAAAATAAAATATTTAAAGAACAGTAACATTAAAATAAATATCTCCCATATAAACTATGAAAATCTTAACAAAAGAGGAAGAGAAATTATATAGATTGGTGTTCGCGAGTGTACCCTTAAGCAAGAGAACTCTAATCCAAGACAGTGGAAGACCAAATTACCGAGGCTATGGCACTATCCAAGAATAGAGAACAATGGTTTGATTTGGAGTGTGTTTCTCCTAGAAGAGCTGCTTACCATAGCTAATTTTCTCTTTTACTCTAACCAATAGGAAAGTAACCACTGAATAAATACAGTGCAGTAGTTAACCCCTTGGGCGAAGAAGAATTGTTTGGTAATCTCAGTGTTGTTAGGTGTATGAGGACAGAGCCCAACGAAATTGAAAGGAAGTTATGTTGTACCCCATGTTTGTGTGTGTGTGTTTGATTGTGAACAGCTTCGTTGCCACAATTTTAATCGCAGAGTAATGAAACTTGCAGGAATTAACTGTTATGCAAAAAGCTGGAAATGATTTAATTTTGGAAGGTCAAGGTTGAGATCAAGCAAAGGGTCGAGAAATAAGCTGCCTGGGCGGAGGTCTTTGCTCCGCTGAGTGCCCCTCTAGTTTCTTTCACTTTTTGAGGGAAGAGATTCATATTTATGTCGCTTTTTAATAAGCTCACAACCTCTCCCATTTCATCTTCCTCTCTCATATTCATTTAGTTGATCGTAACTACTTGATGATATGTACCAACTAATCAATCATTTTCAGAGAACAACATATGGTCAAGTTAGACCATCTCAACGTGGGCTGTGTACTTTACCAAGAAAAAACAAAAAATGTCATACAAAAGTTGACGACCAACCTTCCAACGAAGTTTTTAATCAATCTAAAATTAATTCAATGTAACATTTCCTCATCATCATCATCATCATCTCCTACTTCTATTGACGCAAAGGGCCTCGGTTAAATTTCACCAGTTGTCTCTGTCCTGAGCTTTATAGTCCTAAGCCATGTAGGCCTGGGACTTCCAATTCTTCTAGGGCCTTGTGGAGCCAAGTTAAACGTTTGGTGAACTAATCTCTCTTGGGGAGTGCGGAGAGCATGCCCAAACCATCTTCATCTACCCCTCAACATGATATCACCCACAAATGGTACTCGAGTAATCTCTCTTATAGTTTTCATATCGTAAATGTAACATTTGTTTGCTTGCTTGTTGGATTGTCCAGCCTTGTGCTGGACACGGGCTCTTGCGTTGGCCAGCCGCAAAGAATCTGTAAAGAATAGGCCAGACTATTCGGTGTATGTGTAGGTAAAGGGAAAAGAAACCGTAACCAGAGAGAAGGATCTAATATAGTACCATATATCTAGATCAAACGACTCCATGTCCTAAGATCTATCTGTGGTAAATTTCGTTAAAATCCGTCGAGGAGTTTTGTCGCAATCCTGTCGACAGACAGAGAGATAAACAAATAAATAAACAAATAGACTCAAACACATAACCTCTTCCCTACTTAATTGGCGAAGGGAATAAGTAAATTCACGCCTAAGGCTAGGTTTACTATGGATGCGAATTCTGACGAGAATGTCTTCGGACGAATACATCCGAAATCCTCGTCAGAACATGAGGTTACACTGCACGCGTTCTCTGATATTCTTACTTCCCTTGATATTCCTGAGATGGATATTGAGCCTCTACACAATGTCCCAGTTTCACGGAGATATAATCACTACGGAAGAAGCGCAAATGGGGCTTCCCTAGAGAGAGAGAGAGAGAGAGAGAGAGAGAGAGAGAGAGAGAGAGAGAGAGAGAGAGAGAGAGAGAGAGATGCTAATGAACTGAATGCAATATGAAAAATGAATGATTATGTAAGCATTGTCTATATTTATCATAGATAAATATGAATATATGAATAAATGATTCATACTTGAAATTTTAAATACACATTCGTGTGATTAGAGATGAGGATCAGAAAGTAAAAAAAAAAAAAAATATGTAATATATCCCATTATCATATTATGGTATTTTGATTGAAGTTAGATTATCCCATGAAAAGTTTAATCTTGCATTATGGGAGGTTTCCAACGCACTAACCCATCCATTGAAAGGGTCTCTGAAAGATGGTGTCTTTTATTGAATGCATAAATGATTGTGTATCTTATATGGTATTACTTTCATCATCTTTTTAACCGTGAATGACGTGGCCTTTGGCCGACTGCCACGGAGTTAAGGTGGAGAGCATTGCCCCAAAAACGATGTAATCTTCATTTTATCTGTGTCAATTCTCATCACATATGAAAATTTATACAATATCACACTATATTAATTCTACGCATATCGCTGTATTCGATGTTCAGTTTCAAAGAATATCATTGCATAACATAGGTTCACTCTGATTACTTTGTATCTCAGATTTACATTGGTTGCTTTGATGATAATCTTTCTGTACGGAAGAAGTTGCAATGTTTCTGCTATTCTCTACGAAAATAACTTTCAACATTTGTTTTGAATACTCTCTCTCTCTCTCTCTCTCTCTCTCTCTCTCTCTCTCTCTCTCTCTCTCTCTCTCTCTCTCTCTCTCTCTCTATGAGTAGGTTATTTGACTTAGAAATGATAGATAAGAACAACGTAACTGAATCTCAGCGGTGGTCGATATGAAATTATTTTAGAGCATAGATGTTAATCCAGTAGATCCAGTGCTGAATAATTGGAGTTTTACAAGTTCATTTAGATTCGTTATATAAATAATAAAAATAATAATAAAAATAGAAATGATGATAAAAATAAAAATAATAATAGAAATAAAAATAATAATAAAAAAATAATAAAAACAACAATAAAACTAATAAAAATAATAAAAATGATGAAAAAATAATAAAAATAAAAATAATAGAAATAAAAATAAAAATGATAAAAATGAAAATAATAAAAATAAAAATAAAATTAAAAATGATAAAAATAATAAAAATAATAAAATAGAAATAAAAATAAAAATAATAAAAATAATAGAAAAATAATAAAAAGAATAATAATAATAATAAAAATAATAATGAAAATAAAAATAAAAAAAGAATAAAAATATAAATAATGAAAATAAAAATAATAAAAATAAGAATAATAAAAATAATAAAAATAAAATAAAAATAAAAATGAAAATAAAAATAATAAAAATAA
>NC_090755.1:46583697-46606197 GCF_036898095.1 Palaemon carinicauda | reverse complement strand
ATCAATGAACTTAAATATATTTCTGCTTTTATTAGAAGATACTCAATATCATTTTCATTAATTTTGTGAATTAGGCATTTAAATTCCTTGGTACTTAGATTACGTGAATTCAATATGACAAGTAAAGTGTTGAATACCATTATAAAATCAACTGTAGCTTTACTTACCTCAAATTCACTTATTTTTTCTTCAATCAGAACCTCTAAGAAGTTGCCACCGATTCAATTAGAAACTGTACTACTAACTTAACGCTCACTTTTTTTTCCTTTTATCCTTGTCATATGCATGACCTGATCTCAGCTTATTACCTGAATGGATTTCCTATTTTTCTTAGAGTCTGTGCAAACATTTTGTGTACTCCCACTTCACATAATTTTCATTCTTGTAAAGGAAAATTTTGCTATCTTCAAAGCAAGTTTTATCATATGACCTGGATCGGTGTATCGCTTGTGAAAGGTAACAAGAAAAGTGGCAGGGTCTTCCGAAACAATTGTCACGTTTAAGGGGCGATTACTTATTTTATTTATAAATGGTATCATAATCAAATTGTGTGAACACTTACGTTCAGCCCCCCACCAAAAAAAAAAAAAAAATGCTTTGAATCTATAATTACCCTTTATTGATTCATGTGTTATAAATTCAGATATTTAAAACTGGATAATGATATTTGTTATACCTGCAAAAAAAACTGTGACATCTTAGTTCAGGTGAGATGGCGAACCCACGGTGGTCAGCCAGGATTTCAGTTACCATTCCCAATCAAGAATGTTTAATACCTGCATGTGCCCTATTCCTGTATTTGTGAAGCCGACCCGGGTGTAGAGCTAAAAGCCTACCCACCTGCGGCGTGACCTACCAAAGCACTGTATAGCTCACGATGTTTAATAAAGTGGACATGTCACTAGTAGCCCAGTTCAGATAGAATAATCGTTTCGGAAAGTCATAGGCTCTCATTTTATTGCTTAAAGGATACCTAGTTCCTGTTATGCATATGGATACACTCAAAGACTCAGCAAAGTCTTGAATCCATTGGTTACAATGCTTGTAGCTGTTTCAAAGGATAAGCTTCTGTCCTTCTCTGTTTTAATGCCTCAGGAATTGACAGATTTATTTCAGTGGTCACTAGTTAAATTCCCTTTTGAAATTACATCTATGCATCTTATATTAAACTGATAATTATTGTTTGTAGCAGTTTAATAGGATAAGATTCTGCCCTCCCCTACCATAGTTGAGTATTTCTATCATGTCTTCGTCCCTTGTTTTTTCTGTATGTTGTATTAATGAAATATTTTTTAAATATATCTCTTTCTTAATACAGAATTTTAAATTCCTTACGATGAAAAGATAATAAAGTCAGAATTTTTACAGGTAAGGATATGACGGTCTTGCGGCGGGCAAAGGATTGGGTCCTTTCTTCCCTACACTATGTATGGCATTTATAGTTTATGAGAAACCTTCAGCAGTAATGAAAGGTCTTCAAATGTAAATAATGAATTTCATGTTAGAGCACTTGAAAATATCTAAATGGGATGTACACCAATCGTAAAACTACATAAGAATAATGAAAAACTCTAATTCAGAAAGGAGTTAAACAGATAGAATCCATATCTAATAAATTATTCACAGCATGTCTTGGAGATGTTTTTAAGAATTTATATTTGCAAAATGTAGGAATTAATATCAATGGGGAATATCTTAACAACATGAGATTTGCAGACGACATAATTCTATTTAGTGAATCATTGGAGGAATTGCCTATCATATTAAGAAATTTGAATAGAGAGCACAAATGTATAACAGAAAATGAATATAAGTAAAACTAAGATTATGTTCAATGAAAATGCAAAGAGACAAATAAGGGTTATGGACGAATCTTTAGAGATTGTTAATGAGTATTCGTACTTATGACAGAGAGCATGTGTTTCCCTAGAACATGAGATCAACATTAAAGAAAAGCTAAAGCATAGGCAGGGAAATGTGCTAGGCGGTAAAACGTGCTAAGTGGTAAAACATGCTAGGCGGTAAACCATGCTAGACAGTTCAACCGTGCTAAGCAGTGAACCGTGCGAGGTGAGGCGGTTTAACCATTCAAGGCAGTAAGATTTATTAGGCATTTTAACCGTACTAGGGGAGTATATCTTAGCAATCCATGTTTGCAAACGGTTATACGAGTATAAGTGGAGGGGCAACCTAGTGGAATAACAAACACTTTAGGTGTGGAGGGGAAACCCTCCCTAAATCTCAATAAAGTCCCTAGTACCAGGGTGGAGCATTGGGTTTGAGGTGATAGACAAGAAATCATTTCGATTTCTACTCTCGATGCCTGGCGGATGATCTTACTGGAATTAGTACTGAATATATATATATATATATATATATATATATATACATATATATATATATATATATATATATATATATATATATATATATATATATATATATATACACATATATATATGTATATATACTCAGGAAGAACAGATGGAGATGGAAGAGAAGGGTAAGAGTGACAATGACACCAAGAGCAGAAAGAGCATTAACGGAATGAAGAGCTGTAAATAGTTGATTGTTACTCGCAAAGTTTATATCAAAGCACTTCAATATGATTGATTATCATAGATTGCTATGCACCAACAAATGATTCCCCTGAAGAAAGGAAAGATGAATACTATGAAGAACTGAAGAGTGTAATGGATGAGATCTCATAGAGAGATATGAAAATTGTAATCAGTGACTTCAATGCTAAAGTTGAAAAGAATAATCAAGGTTAAGGTATAGAGAACGTGATGGGTGTTCAGTCTTTGCGACCTTGTAAATAAAATTGGAGCACATTTTATACGTTTTTGATCAACAAACAATCTTTTCATTGGAGGTACTATTTTCCAGAACAAGGAAATCTACAAATATGCATGGACTTCGCCATGTCATAATTACAAAAATCAAATAGATCACATAGCAATTAATAAAGAGAGAAGGAGGACTCTGAGAAATGTAAGTAGCTATAGAGATGCAGATATTGGTAGTGATCACGACCTCCTCATTGCCACAATGAAATTAAATCTGAGAGCATCCAACAAAGATATAGATAGAATACCTAGGTTTAAGTCAACTAAGCTTCTAGAAGATAAGCACAGAAAGACCTTTGCAATTAATTGTAGGAATCGATTTTCAGTCTTAGACACTTAAAGAGAAGAAAAGCAAACAATTGATGAACAATGGTGTGAAATTAAGTAAATATATCAGTCAGTTGGTAGTGTAGTTTTGGGACATGCAGTTACAAAAAGTAAACTAAGAATATCAAATGATACTTGGGACACTATAAAAGGGGAGAAAGACAAAAAATTGATTGTTGAAAGTTGCTGAGGAAGTAATGAAAATTACAAGGTAGAGAGTGCTAAGTATTCCAGTTTTGTTAGTAAGGTCAAAAGAAAAGCCAAGAATGACTGGAGATAATGTTTACACAGGAAAGAAAATGAGGCTGACAAAGCTATGAATTCAGGGAGTGACTATGGTGTAAGAATTGCTAATAGAAATATTAATGAAATCTCTACGGGGGCAAAAATAGAAGACATATACAAATAAAAAAAGAGAGATGGATCTGTTTTAACAACAGATGATGAAGAAAGGCAATATTGGATGGAACACTTTATTGAGGTCATGAATAGGAGATATGAAGGGAATAATTTCATTGAAATACCGGAAGCTAAGGAAGACCTTGATGTGCCCATCAAGGAATTCATTGTGTTTGAATTCGAAGCTTTCCTTAGAAAATCAAGATGAAATAACTGCTGTGATGATATTGGCCGAAAATGAAGTGAATCCCAGAATACTCGCAAGAGTATTTTATAGAATAGGGCATAAAGAAGCAAAACCTAATGAATGGGAGCTAGAAGTCTTGGGGAAAATGGTAAAAAAAGGAGATCTGATTGATTGCAATAATTACAAAGGCCGGAAACTTACGTCAGCCGTAATGAAAATATATAAAATATATAGTATGCTCATTTTAAAGAGACTAGAGAGAGAGATTGTTAAAAGCTGAGAGATGAACGAGCAGGATTTCAAAAAGGTAGAAGTTTTACTGACCAAATTTTCATTTAAAGACATGTTTTACAGTAATGTGTAGAATATAGAAATCCACATTTGATGGTATTTTTGGACTATTAAAAAGCCTTTGATAGTGTGCATCGGCCTATTTTGTGGAGAGTCCTGCGTTATTATGGAATTCCTCTTAAATATGTAAATTTAATTAAGTCCGTTCATGAGCATATCAAGTGCAAAGTTAATGTTAATGGAGTGGTATCAAATTAATTTACAATGAACAATGGCAGACTCGAAAGGAATATGTTGTCACCTATGTTATTTATCCTCCTCATGGATTTTATAATACATAGAACAGTTATGAATGGTGGAGCAGGATTGGACTGGATTGGTAGCAGGAAATTAGCGGACCTAGAGTATGCCAATGATGCTGTCATTATCATCAAAAGGACTTGCAAAGCTTGCTTACCGGAATGCATGAATTATCACATGAGGTTGGCCTCAACATAGATAGAAGAAAGACAGAGATGATGAGAACGGATTATGCAATGGAAGATGGAATAGCATTGGAAGGAGAAAGGATTAATGAGGTAGAATCCTTTAAATATTTAGGATCTATGATCTCTAATACAAGGTTTATAGAATTGGTGTTTAATGAAGTATTGAAAAAAGCAAATCAGACAAAGGCTAGGTTATGTGAAATTTGGAAATCAAATCACGTGAAATTACATATAAAACTTAGGCTATATGTCATTTTAGTGAGATCGGTGTTACAGCATAGACATGAGTCGTGGTATGATAATGAAACAATATCCAACAGACTTTATAGATTTAAGAACAAACCCCTCGTAAGAATATTAGAAGTTATATGACAGGAGAGGATTAGAAATGAAACTATAAGAGACATTACTCCACTGCCAAATGTGGATGAGATCATTGTGAGGGGTAGATGGAGATGGGGCGGCCATACTACTTACACTCCCTAAGAGAGATGAGTTCACAAAACTTTCAACCGGGCTCCAGAAGGCCCTAGAAGAGTTGGAAGACCCAGACCTATATGGCTGAAGACTATGAAGCATGAAGTGGTAGAGGATGAATTAAAAGCTCTAGATAGTGACGACTGGCAAAATCTAACTGAGGCCCTTCACTTTAATAGGCGTAGGAGGAGATGATAGGATGGAAAGCTTTTAGTAAACAAAATGAGGTTATGAAATACCAGTTTCTCTAAAAAGAAAAAGTACCTATCTTAACTTATGCATCAGAAGCTTGGAGCCTTACTAAAGCCATAGAATATAAACTAGTTACAACTCAAAGAGTTATGGAAAGAAAAATGATGGGATTAACATTAAGAAACAGAAAAAGGGCAAAATAGATAGGAGAGCAACTAAAGTAGAGGATATTGTAACAACAAGTAAGAAATATAAATGAACATGAGAAAGACATATATTGAGATTGACAGAAAATAGATGTATATCAAGAATAACAGAATTGGTCCCTAGAGATTAGAAACGACACAGGGGAAAGAAGAGAAGACGATGAATTGATGAATTAAGAAAGTGTGTGAGTATGAATGACAAAGAAAAACCATAAACAGGCATGAGTGAAAGGACAAGTCTAAGGGATTTGTCCTGCAGTGGCCTAGTAACGGCCGATGATGATGATGATGATGATGATTATGATAAGTATTTATATATATTTACATATATATATATATAATATATATATATATATATATATATATATATATATATATATATATATATATATATATATTATATATATATATATGTATATATATATATATTTATATATATATATATATATATATATATATATATATATATATATATATATACATATATATTATGACAGAACGTCACAATTATTAAAAAAAAAAACTGTAAAAAATTATTTGTGTAACTATGAAATTATCGGGTGTTTAATGTTGAACGCCATCTATTATCAGTTATGTTAACTATTCTACATTATCTTTGGTTATTTTTCCTTAACATAGTCATACAGATATTTGCATTCCTTAGCCTTCGTTACACTTGTAATTTGCATTTTTCTTTAGAGAACTATTCAGTGCAGTGTTGAAAACATCTTTTTCTTTTGCTTATTATAATTAGGCTTTTGTGATATTACGTGTGAAAGTAATTATATTGGAATTTAAGTTTATTTATTCAAGTATTGAATTAACAATTGTCTTTAGTGTTTAATTAAGATCCTGCTGGATTGGGG
Source organism: Palaemon carinicauda (assembly GCF_036898095.1). Taxonomy (NCBI): domain Eukaryota; kingdom Metazoa; phylum Arthropoda; class Malacostraca; order Decapoda; family Palaemonidae; genus Palaemon; species Palaemon carinicauda. Next base: position 46,599,915 of record NC_090755.1, on the reverse strand, counting down.
AGGTAATTAAAAGTGGTTAAAATAGAGGTGGTTTAAAATAGAGGCGAAAATAAACAATAAGTGAAGCAGACAAAAAGAATGATATTTTTGTTGGTGGTAATATTTTAAATTTATGAGGTATAACTGAGTGATTACAGATCAGCAACATTCCCACACCTAGCCACCAGGTAAGATTCACTCAAGTACCGTCATAATATATATATATATATATATATATATATATATATATGTATATATATATATATATATATATATATATATATGTATATATATTATATATATTATATATATATATATATATATATATAAATATATATGTGCAGGTTCTAGTAACGGCTGATGATGATGATGATGATTATGATGATAAGCATTTATATATATATATATATATATATATATATATATATATATATATATATATATATTTATATATTCCAAATGAGAAAGACCTCTCCAGTTGACACACACACACACACACACACACACATATATATATATATATATATATATATGTATATATATATATATATATATATATATATATATATATATATATATATATATATATATATATATATATATATATGTAATGGCAGGTAAATCACAAATACCTTTTCATTATTGAATTTGTTCTGCTACTGGGTAATTGATCCATGGATCTATGTTACCGTTACAGAACAAATTTGATCCTGTTTTTTTCAAGGAGACAGTTGCTTCAGGACTGATGTAAACTCCTGGTCTTTTAACCCTATCTGGGAATTGTAGTAAATTGGATTAAGTCTTGTCTCAACCCAAGAGAAGGACAGCACCTGGGTGTGTTGATAGACATAGCAGCAGCGAAAGTCTCTCCAACTGACGATCATATCATCACACTCAGGGAGGTTCCGCAACCCTTTCTTTCAATGTTTCCTGCCAAGGCAATGGCAACGTTTACTAGGACACCTTTCGTCGCTGGGAAAACTCTATCCTTATGGGCATCTCCTCTAATGGTGTCTAAAGCATCACTGGCCATTCGTCCACGATCCTCTCCACACATTTATTCCAGTGTATGCTGAGGTGAGTGAAGATCTTAAGTGGTGGTTGAACAGCCACGAGGAGAGTGACACTTGACTCCCCTCCTCCAGAAATACTACTGATCATAGACCCATCGAAGGAAGGATGAAAAACGTATTAGCGAATTCGCTTTTCGCTTAGCTGCAGAAGACAGGTGGTAGGGACAGAGTGGTCTCTTCTACTTGCTGTTATAGAAAATCTTCTTGCACTTTGGGCTTCCTGTTTAATTGACTTCTTGGCAACATACCTCAGCAAGACGCTTCCAGTGTACTGTTACCCTGTTCCTAATTCACGGGGTCATCAACAGTGTTGAAGGCCCCGAATGTCAGAATGATCCTGATGGTTTCACAGACAGAATGGTTTACAGTTCTACTGATTCGCCTTGATGAGATAACAAGAGAACTAACACGGTGGCCCATCCTACTCTATAATCTCCACATCCAGTGGAGTCACTGTCATTTCACGCATGGTGGATATTGAGCATCTCCTCCAATTGAAAAGCTTTTCACAACTCACTGCAGAGGAGATGTCTGGATATCTGCACATATCCTCTACAGCAGACCACCAAGGGAAGTCGGCCCTCTTCTGTGATTGGTGTCATAGACGGAATATTTCACCAGTCAGAGCCTCTCAGTAAATATTTGCTGATTTCTCTGTCTTTCTTTGACAAGAGAAGCACCTCTCAGTTTCATCGGTGAAGGACAACTGCTCATCACTGTCCCAAGACATCACCTAGAGGGAGCTGTCTATGGTCATGAGATGCTTCAAACAGTCTTACCCTCTTAGAAAACTCTGACTTCCTGAATAGGAAGTTACGAAAATCCTCAGAGCACTCAAACCTCGCAGGGAAGCATCAGACCACAATATGACACTCAAGACTGTAGTCCTGCTTGTGTTGGCCTTGGCAAAGAGATTCAGAGAACTGCACGGCATATCCTATGTCGTTAGTCATTCTGAGGGTTGGAAGGAGCTTTTATTTTCTTTTGTCCCACAGTTCATGGCAAGAACGAAAAATTTGTCAATACCGGATCTTAGATTCAAAACCTTCTCCATCACCTCCGTTAAAGAAGCAACTGGCAATTGAGAAGATCCGCTATTTTGTCCTGTGACGGCTTTGAGATGGTACTTCAAAAGAAGGAATCTAAAGACATCGTTTCCTTTTGGCTTCGTAAACCTATCAGGTGTGCCTATATCACCTTGGAAGTGCAAAGCCCTGAACCTTAGAGAGTGAGATGACATGAAGTCTGAACTGTCAGCTCAACCTTAGCCTTCCAGAAGAATCTGTCTTTGGCCCAGGTCATGAACAACACATGACCTTCACTGCCCAATACCTTCAGGAACATATCCTCTTGTCCATGGATACAGGTGGTATTGTAAACCCAGCTTACTCACAGGCCAAGTGACATCGCATCTGGATAGCATTAGTGATTTATGTCTAGTATGCAAGGCTTGAATGTCTGCCAATTTTTACTTTCGTCTTTCCCTTTCTTGGGGTACAGTAACCAGGCTGTTATGTGTAAAACCAGATACTAGATGTAGGTAAGCCATTCACTACACCAACTATCCTAGGAAATTTATTTTGTTTTAAAGTAGCTTCCCCCAATCCTCTGAGCAAAGTGGACGACAGACTAATCGTAGCACATTCATTCTATTCTATCTACCAAAGCACTTTCCCTTAGGACCAAAGATCATTGAACATTCATGGGTCAGTTACCTAAGCCAGTTTTGGTCAGAAGGATTTCTTCACTCCTTAGGATAAGTCACCTATTAAAGTTCGATGGTTTGTATTATGTGTAGAAATTAATCATAAATTTAAAGTAGTTTGTATTTTCATTAACAATACAAACTGAGACCTCTAAGTTCCACTGTCCACCTCAAAAACTAAGCTCCTATGCCAAAGGTTAAAGTGAAGACTCAGCTGCCTGTCTTGTGGGTGGGGTTTATCCATCACCCGGCAAGCAAGTATGTTTACTTTGTTGAAAGTTTAACGGCCGTTTAGCTCGCCGAATGTCATACTGATATTAAATGTCTCCGTTTTGTATGGTTAGAAAAAAATACAAATTACTTTGAATTTAAGATATTCAATTTTGGCCGGTATTGTTTGTTAGGATAAAAGACACTTTATAGTTGTAAGAAATGTAAAAGGGAAAAAACTAAACTCTCAACTACTTTCTAAATACCTGGATATCAGTAAAACATCTGGTTAGCAGATTGTACTGTACTCTTGCTTGTACAGTACAGTACATCAGAGCTCCCATTGAACCAATTCTTTTTTCAATCATTCGCTATTTATCCATGATTAGGAGTTCTTTTCAATTCGAACTAAGCACTTTATTATATTTCACTTTATAATCCAAATTCATAGGAAGAAAGATATACATATATCATAAATATATATACATGTATATATACAGTATATATATATATATATATATATATATATATATATATATATATATATATATATATATATATATATGTATATATATACATACACACACACACACACACATATATATATATATATATATATATATATATATATATATATATATAAATATATATGTATATATATGTATATATATATACTGTACATATATATATATATATATATATATATATATATATATATACATATATATATGTATATATATATACATATATATGCGTGTGTGTATGTGTTTGTCTGTGTTTGTGTTAGTAGATAGTTGAAAAAATTCTAAACAGTTAACAAATGATGGAAAGAGATGATATACCAAATCACGAAACGAACAATGGAAAAACTGAATTGTGCTTAAGACTACAGTGGAAACAAAGCTATTCAATTAACATTTCAGGTTTATGGATCTGGAGAAAGCGTATGATAGAGTTGATAGGGAAGCAATGTGGAATGTGATGAGGTTATATGGAATTAGTGGAAGGTTGTTGCAAGCAGTGAAAAGTTTCTACAAAGGTAGTAAAGCATGTGTTAGGATAGGAAATGAAGTGAGTGATTGGTGTCCGGTGAGAGTGGGGCTGAGACAGGGATGTGTGATGTCGCCGTGGTTGTTTAACTTGTACGTTGATGGAGTGGTGAGAGAGGTGAATGCTGGAGCGCTTGGGCGAGGAGTAAAACTGGTAGACAAGAATGACCTTGAATGGGAGGTAAATCAGTTGTTGTTTGCGGATGATACTGTACTGGTTGCAGACACAGAAGAGAAGCTTGGCCGATTAGTGACAGAATTTGGAAGGGTGTGTGAGAGAAGGAAGTTGAGAGCTAATGTGGGTAAGAGTAAGGTTTTGAGATGTACGAGAAGGGAAGGTGGTGCAAGGTTGAATGTCATGTTGAATGGAGAGTTACTTGAGGAGGAGGATCAGTTTAAGTACTTGGGGTCTGTTGTTGCAGCAAATGGTGGAGTGGAAGCAGATGTACGTCAGAGAGTGAATGAAGGTTGCAAAGTGTTGGGGGCAGTTAAGGGAGTAGTAAAAAATAGAGGGTTGTGCATGAATGTAAAAAGAGTTCTATATGAGAAAGTGATTGTACCAACTGTGATGTATGCATCGGAGTTGTGGGGAATGAAAGTGACAGAGAGACAGAAATTGAATGTGTTTGAGATGAAGTGTCTAAGGAGTATGGCTGGTGTATCTCGAGTAGATAGGGTTAGGAACGAAGTGGTGAGAGTGAGAACGGGTGTAAGAAATGAGTTAGCAGCAAGAGTGGATATGAATGTGTTGAGGTGGTTTGGCCATGTTGAGAGATTGGAAAATGGCTGTCTGCCAAAGAGTTGATGGGAGAAGTACAAGAGGAAGGCCAAGGTTTAGGTGGATGGATGGAGTGAAGAAAGCTCTGGGTGATAGGAGGATAAATGTGAGAGAGGCAAGAGAGCGTGCTAGAAATAGGAATGAATGGCGAGCGATTGTGACGCAGTTCCGGTAGACCCTGCTGCTTCCTCCGGTGCCTTAGATGACCGCGGAGGTAGCAGCAGTAGGGGATTCAGCACTATGAAGCTTCATCTGTGGTGGATAACGGGGGGGGGGGGGGGCTGTGGCACCCTAGCAGTACCAGCTGAACTCGGTTGAGTCCCTTGTCAGGCTGGGAGGAACGTACAGAGTAGAGGTCCCCTTGTTGTTTTTGTTTCATTTGTTCATGTCGGCTACCCCCCAAAATTGGGGGAAGTGCCTTGGTATATGTATGTATGTATGTATGTAATTGCATTATACCAAACGTGAAAAATGAAAAGAATTATAATTTTCCGGTTTTGTCTTAAAACAATATTCCAAATTAGACAATACAAATTCAAAATATTTTTTTCCTCTTAATTTGAGTAAGGTTTGATTGTGCAAGCAAACCTATTGAGACGCTTCTTCAGAATACTAGACGTCCATAAAAGGACTCAATATCTACTCTTAGTCCCATTTCAAATGATATTATCTGGAGTTGAATTTCCTTTTTCTCCGGATATTATAGGCATTATGATATTATACTTCTCATTGCTGAGGTTTGTGTGGCCCATCATGGCCAGTAATGATTAGTGTTATTTCCTTGAGATGGGAAATACCATTAGATACCTTCCTTAGGTTATGAAGAGTTAATTTCGAAGAAACTTGAGAAACAGGTGAATGAATATCTAAATAACCATGCAATGTTTTAAATATTCGAGATGCATTGAGGATATCAATAACAATCTTCAATCAAATATGAAACTTCATGAAAATAAAAATTCAGGTTTTTCTTTTGTTTCTTTGATCTCCAACTTGGCTTCATGGAGTGACGAAGAAAGAATTAAAATATCATGATTCTTGGATAATAAATGATCTTAGCATATATATAGTAGACTTGATAAATTTTCAGTCATAACCTGTGATCTGTCACCTTTTCCATTATCTAGTAAATCGAGGTATTTTATCAAAATCAATTATTTCGATGTTCTTATCATATTTTTACCATAACTAATTTGGCCTACTCTGTAAGAGTTGAGTTCGACTCACTAGGCTGAATGATAGAAATAATAATAATAATAATAATAATAATAATAATAATAATAATAATAATAATAATAATAATAATAATAATAATAATAATAATAATAATAATAATAATACGTAAATGGTAAACCTTTTTCATGTCACTTAATGTCTGACTTTTTATTAAATCATATGTAATGATTTCAAATTTATCCAATCTTGCTGTCGTGGTAGTCGATTAAATACTTCATTTTCTAGGAATCTGTTGGATGGGAGTTCAAGACGAGTTAAAGCTCGATAGTTTTTAATATTGTCTGCAACATCACCATTATCATGAGCTAATTGTGGGGCATTTTGGTGGAGCCTATAGGACTACCTCATAAGTTAGTAGCCATTGGCTGGCCCTTCCTGGTCCTAGCTTGGTGGAGAGGGGCCTTGGACGTTGATCATATATATATATATATATATATATATATATAGATCAGTCTCTAGGGCATTTTCCAGTTTCTTGCCTCTGCCATTCATGAGTGACATTTAAACCTTTAGTCATTTCAATATGTTCATCATATTTATTAGTTTAATTGTTTTCAGCGTGTCTGCTGATTTTGCTATAAATAACACCCACTCATGTCTAATCATTTTACATTTTATCATGACCAATTATTTTATCACACGTAATATGAATATTACTACCATACCCAATGTCTGGATATTTTTATCATACCCAGTGATGCAGATATTTTTGCTGTACCTATCAAATTTAATATTTTTATTGAACTCAAAGATTTAAGTATTTCACCATACACAATTATTCAAATATTTCTATCATACACAGTGATTTAGATTTCTTTATCATACGCAGTGATTTAAATATTTTAAACATGAGGATTTGATACTTTTTCATACCCAAGGATTTGAGTACAGTATTTATCATATCTATCGATCTGAAGTTTAACATAACCAATGAAATGAAGATTTTGTCATACCCAATGATATGACTCTTTTTATTTCTAAGAATGAGATTATTCAACGCTTCGTAATTTTCTAAACATACACAAAGACTTTTACTTCATCATGATACAAAGTCACTGTGCTGTTTATAATGAATGTGAATTTGAAATAGTCAAGGTAATACTTAAGATCTTAAATGTTCCAAGTAAACTTCCTTTTTGCCTCATCTTGAAACATTCGTTCCACCTTTCATCTAATGTTTTTTAGGGATAGTAACAATGTCTGATTTTTACAGCTTCCAAAATGATTAGCTAATCTGAAAAATAACAGCTCCGAAGAATGATTTAGAGGCAGCAGTATTATGTTGAGAAACTGCCTCATTTGTATGAAAGTCTTCAGAGATGGAAGTCAAAAGACAAAATTTAATGTTTTGCATCTTGACCTTGAACTTTGGTCTGCATTTCCAGAAAGAATTTCTTCCGAAAAATTTCGTAGCTGAAATCGACCTTATGATACGCTATAAGTGACCTCGTTTTTGACAGCATCGTTTATACGATTTATGTTGCAGTCATTCTTTTCTCCTCGATTTGTCACCATTTCGTTCTTTCTCTTTTACGTTTGAAATTTATCATTTTTTTTTTTCATTTATTTTGGAAACTGATTTGATTCTATTACACCATCATAAACTTGAAAGGATTAAAATCAACATGAGAGATAGAATAAAGGAGTGGATCGATGAATTTGGACTGTACCAGCAGGCGCTGAGGCCTGTGAGGCTATTCAGCACCCAAGTACAGACAGGGGAAAACCTGCCAGTTTAACTATGAAGCAAAAGTTCGAAGTAGTTAGACATTGAGGTGGAAAAAATGAACAAGTGTATAAAGCGAGTGCAACTAATGCAAGGGATGCAATGCCTACAGCTTCCCGTATGAGGTGCACTGGGGAAGGATTGGCCAGAAGAGTGTGATAACATTAGTCAGACTGAATAATTCAAGTTTTATAATTGAAACATCCAAATTGCATTAAGAGAAAGTCAAAAGAGATATATTTCTAAACATGTGTTCATGAAAAACAAAATAGGTCCATTCTTTAAACTCATCCGGGTACATATACTTTATTCAAAGTTACTGACTGTGAAACGGAGAGAGAGAGAGAGAGAGAGAGAGAGAGAGAGAGAGAGAGAGAGAGAGAGAGAGAGAGAGAGAGAGAGAAATATGATAACTTATAATTTATCATTTTAAGATGAACAAGTTTTCATCCAACTTAGTAACATTTTCATGAAAATATAACGTGTTTCTGGCGGGGTGAAATTCTTTCATTTTAAATTTATTTCGCTTAAAAACCAAATGTTTTTGAAGTTTCTGGAAAAGCCAAAATCATCTAACCTCTAATATGATTACGAGAGCAGTGGACCTTTGCCACAATAGGATGAAAAATATAAAAACCTTTTTATGTATCTATGAACGCTCATCCATTTGTGGAGAATAGTTGACCCTCCTTCCTTCTGTATCCTTTTTAACTCCCGTAAAATTCCGGCAGAGAAGAGAAGAGGTTTCATCCGGGTTATTGTTTATCAGTCCAATTAAGAAACCTGTGCGTTGACAGCCTTCATTATATTCTAAAGATCGAGGATGTCATTGCCCTTAGGCAATAAGCCAGAGTCAGACGACGAATCAGCCTACTTTATAAGAGAGAGAGAGAGAGAGAGAGAGAGAGAGAGAGAGAGAGAGAGAGAGAGAGAGAGAGAGAGAGAGAGAGAGAGAGAGAGCTTAATTAGTGAATAGAGGTGGAGACGATCAAATGCTATGGTATGTAAAAAGCGTGCGTTATTACTTTTGAGTAAACCACCTGTGCAATCAATTAATTACCTCACATGTAGCCTAAGTCTAACATAGAGTTTATGATTACTCCGTGACACATAGTGAAATATTTTAAATATATGTGTTGGGGTAACAATACGAACAAACATACAAAAATAAGCAAAGAGGTAGTAATATGGACTGACTAAAAGATGTAAAATAAGCTACTCTTTATCATGCTCGCTTCACCGGCAGGAAGAGTCAGGTTCAATCTCTGATCGAGGAGAATGGACTCATGAACAGGCCGCTGAAATCCAGTGTGTTTCTGCTGAAGATTTATTGATTGATCTTGAGTGTTCTGTCATTTGATATCGAAAGTCATTGACACCGATATCATTTGTTATAAATTAAGAATAGAAATAAATTCAAATTTAAAACATAAAGGAGATGTTGTTATAAAAGTTGATTAGTTTTCAGAAGACCTGCTTCTGAAATAAATTTAGGAATACCGATTCCGTAGTACAACACATCCTGCCCAGCAATCTTGACAAGTTAGACGAGTGTGGTGGGTTGCAACCGCAGGGAAGAGAGACATGGGGTTATAAAAGTTATCATAAAAGTATTGGTTGAAAACCAGTAAGGCTTACACCAAAATCACCTCCTATATTGCTTATCTATGATAGCTGTACTGTGTTGGAATCAGATTCTGTGAATTGATTTTTTTACTCTACATCAAAGACTTCATAAGGGGGCGTATCATGGGAAAATAATTGGAATTATTCCCAATGAGTTGCTCCAATTTATGTCGAATGTGACAGCAAGTGGTCTGAAAGTGATTAAGATTTTGAAAACGCAAAATCCGGTAGAGTAATTGAATGCTTATGAATCATGGCCTCTGGCCTTAATTGCGAGGATATATTTGCCAGAAAAGGTAATGCAGAAAGTTTAGAATGAAATATGTCTATGAATACTTGCTATTGCATGATTATATCCATCATAGCATAAGTGATATTTAGAAAACTTTCAAAAACACTTTCATACCATAATCAAATGACTTTTGAATTAATGAAATGTTGACTATGAATCAAAGAACTCATTCCATGTAATCCATGTCTGACCTATTAATCCTGCAAGGGTTGTTGCATAGGACAAAGTTCTTCTCCTGTAAGGTGATATGCATCCCTGATGTACAAGGAAATTCAATTTTCATGTCTACGATTACGTATTATATGGCAAAAATGGAGAAAAGGTAATACGTCTAGATATACTGACGAAAATAGAAATCTATGATAAATACTAATAGCGCAATATAGTATCAGATTCATCATGATTCAATCACGTTAAATGGAAATGACTTGATATTGCAACGACAACATCACTCAAACAACATGAAAGTAAAGTAGAGTAAAGTAATTTAGGTTTGAAGGAGTTATCGAGCTCCGAGTACACGAGAGGCTTTGTCCTCTCTGAAGAGCAACTCGCTTCTGCCATTGCTCACGTCTCCTCTCGGCCGAGATTAAACGGAGAAGCTCCTTATGTGCTAATTAGGGTTCGCTAATATTGGTGCCACCTTAATTGGACGACCTTCTCTGGTCCCTGCAAAGAGCAATTGCAAAAGGAAGTCATGTTGACCTCGAATACGTGGATAGCCGAAACGTCTAGACAAAATGTATTTGCATTGTCTGTACTTCCGTTGCGTATTCAACAAGAAAATCATATTGTCATAAAAAAAGTGGATTGATATACCAGTAAAAGAATCCAGTGACCAAAATTCATTAACAACTCATATTTTTTTTACAGACACACGCAGACATTCGTAGGTATGATCACACATAAAGACAGCCCCACACACACACACACACACACACACACACACACTCACACACACACACACATATATATATATATATATACATATATATTTATATACATATATATATATATATATATATATATATATATATATATATATACATATATATATATGTATATATATATGTATATATATATATATATATATATATATATATATATATATATATATATATATATATATATATATATATATTTATATTTATATATATACATATATAAATATATATATATATATATATATATATATATATATATATATATATATATATATATATATATATATATGTATGTATGTATATATATAGTAGATACTCCTTCCGAAATAGGGTTGGAACCTATGTTTCATGACTGATATTAAGAACTATAATTTTCTCAATATTTGAATGTTTGCAAGAATTAAGTGTTCGTAACAAACTATCAAGTAGCAATCAGAACGGAAATTAGTTGATTCCAATTCGACAAATGTATGTCAGGCTGAGACGGATTTAAATAACGTCTTTCAGGAGAACTTTATCGCCAAGATCTGTCCTATCAAAATTGAAGAAGATTTTAATTCAGAGAGATAAAATTCGTGCCTCTAAAGTGGCTCCTTGCTCCGAGAAATATCTCAAGGTGAAAAACATAAATGTTAACCCTTAGAATGACCTTTGCCCTTTACAAATAGTTCAAGGTCAAATACCTTCACACTGCCTTCACAATATAGTGCCGAATTCAGAGTTATTGTAATTATCAAATTCATTTGATATAAAGAATTATTTTACTTTGGAATTGATATATTTTGGAAATAATACCTCTCTAAAAGATTGTCTGAAACTTTGTGAAGAAAAAGAGGCTAAGCATTGGTCTTACAAAAATTAATAAGATGATGATGATGATGATGATGATGATGATGATGATGATAATATGAATAATGATTATATGATAATAACAGCTCTTTGCAATCAAAGGATACCACTTGAAAGACGTAATGGACCAAACAAGCAGTCTATCAATCCAATGAAAGGGATCTATGCAAATACAGTATGTCTAAAACAATTTATCTGAAGCAATTCGTCTCAAGTATGATTCAACTACAAGAAATTGACTAAAATACAATTTGAACAAAATTTATTTTTATTAGTTGTGTATATATATATACATATATATATATATATATATATATATATATATATGTATATATATACTGTATATATATGTATAAGTATATATATGTATATATATATATATATATATATATATATATATATATATACTTTTATATTTATATATATTCTTACGAAGTTGGTCTTATGTTGAGAAATTATTTCATTCCTGTATTTTTTTGTGTATTTAAGATGTATATAGCCAGATCATAAGGTGAGTTCCTTTCTTGTAGTTTAAGTATTTGTATGTAAATTACATATGACATTCGCGTTCATATAATTGTATTTTTCATTCAAGTCAGTGTATGTAAATTCACGTCATTGTTAAGAATAAATTTTTTTATTTCAAATATTTTTTTATAAAGTCTTATGTAGTCTCATTTAAGTATGCTGTACGAACCAATCAAGGTATGAACGAGGGCATACGTAGTTTTTGTATGCTTTCATGAGATATTGTGTCATGTTTGTGAGAAATTACGTAATTCTTATAATTTTTACGTTTTTAGAATGTTCTTGAAAACCCCAGAGTTAGTTTTATAATTTTCTTATTGTTCCAAGGACGGAGGTGTGCGGTGCTAGCTGAGAGATGGTTGCCTTGCAAGCAAGGTTAGATCTCATATTCGATAGATATAGTTGGCAACTTTGGCATCACTAGAGCCTGCTCCTAAGCTATGAAAATAATCTATTTAGAATAATCTAGAAGTTGCTAAGTCAATATGTATATGCCCCAGGATGCAGAGCAGCAGAAGAGATCCAGCCTATTCCAGTGAAGGAGCCAACCTCCTCTCTGTCGCTAGTGCCTCGAGTGTGTCCTCACCAAAGTGAATAAGTTTTTTTACCCAACATACATCGTGTGTAGTGTATTCAAACGTTAATGAAACTTTGATGGTGATTTCAAATTTATTGTATTATTGTACATGCTGATATTATATAAATTTTTGTAACTGGCCCTGTGAGATTTAGGTGAAGGCAGTGAGGTGTATTTATTTTGGCTCAACTGTTCTATCACCTCATGTGAGCCAAAACACATAAGCTTACTAGTCATTTTTATGTAAATATCAATAAGAGTTTAATTATTAGAGTGTTAAAGGTTTACTATTGTCATTAATTATCAAGAGTAGATATTTTTATAAATCAATTTCCAGTGAAACAAATGATTGTATAATTTTCATAAGTATTATTTTCTTGTCTTAGTCTAAGTTTTAGTTCAGTTTTAATATTTCAAGTGATTTATTTTTAGTGTAAATTCTTTAAAAGTGTTGTAATTTTTTATAGAATCCATTTATTTTTGTAAAGTGTGTACTATTTTGTTTACCAGTGTTTCTTGTAGAACTCTCTTGTATCCCTGTTTATGAATCAAAATAGGAGGTTGTTTTGAATAGTTCTGAATGATAATTACCAGTTTGTTTTGAGTGTACATAAGAGACCTTTGGAAATTCAGTGTTTTTATATATTTGCCGTCTGGGGGTTATATAATTTCTCAGAGCTCGCGTATTATTCAGGTGAGTTGGGAACTCGGAAGGTTATGTTACATGCCAGCGTAATATAATATATATATATATATATATATATATATATATATATATATATATATATATGTATATATATATATATATATATATATATATATATATATATATATATACATACTTATATATATATATATATATATATATATATATATATATATATATATATATATGTATATATATACATACTTATATATATATATATATATATATATATATATATATATATATATATATATATATATACATATATATATATATATATATATATATATATATATGTATATATATATATATATATATATATATATATATATATATATATATATATATATATATATATATATATGCGTGTCTGTGTTTGTGTGTATATATATACAAACATCGTGGCCCTACAGTTTTTTACAATATTATATTTACTAAGTAAACTTAACTACGCTACTGAATATAATAGTTTTTGCTATGATGTGGAATATAACTATCTGCTCAGTACTTCTTGGAATAAAATTGCCGTTTCGCTACTTAACAAATTTGAGTATAAAAAGACATGATAAAATTTTTTTTAGACAAATTATATATGAGACAATTTGCTTGTGGATGAATTTTACTGTAGACAAACTGTTCTTTGTAAGTTCTTTTACATAAATTGCATTTTAAACAAATTGTTTTAGACCAACTCGCCAGACGCCATTGAAAGATATCCCAGAAAATGGCTTTGGGTGTTTTATCTTTTTTTCTATTATTAGTTATAAAAAATGGCCAGAGCTGATTGAAACATACGAAATGTTTGAATGCATTTACCGTGTCATGCATTTTACATTCAGATAATAAATGGACATAGATTTGATATTTGAAATTGGCTTACCTGGCAGGCTGTCTGCTATTTCGATTCGGTAACGATTACCCTGAAAATGGTAGGCCTACATCTGACGAACAGAATCAAAGATTATTTCCTGTCTGTTAATAACACATTCGTTGTTAGATGAATTATTCACAACCAATATATAAAAGCTTTCGGGGGAATTGGTTTTGACAACAAAATAACTATTATTCTGCCATCGATGATCCGGTTGTGTCATTACATGTAAATCAAAATTTGGTTATTCAACATCGATACTATATTATTGAGCCGTGTTGGCGTAAATAATGATTTTCAACGAACGCAAATTGCTGTATATGATATTTCATACCAAAATTAGTTCAATAGATTTCCCTTGGATCGATGGTGGACAGTTACTCGGAAGGTCTACTTGCGAATAGAAACAGGACATTCTTTTCAATAGCAACAAGCCCACTGAACCACTTATGCTGTTTTCTAAGAGACTCTGTTGTCATGTACTTTATGACCTCGATAGCATTCAGTGGTCATCTGTCCAAGTTGCAAAACTACTTTGCTATTTTTTGAACAATTACTAGGATGGCTTAAAGTTATTGGCGGTATTTGAAGAGACTAATCTGCACATTCAAGAGAAATTATTACTTTTGCGGAAGTAATTATCAAAAGGGTTTTCATACACACACACACACACACACACACACACATATATATATATATATATATATATATATATATATATATATATATATATATATATACCAAGGCACTTCCCCCAATTTTGGGGGGTAGCCGACATCAACAAATGAAACAAAACAAAAAAGGGGACCTCTACTCTCTACGTTCCTCCAGCCTAACAAGGGACTCAACCGAGTTCAGCTGGTACTGCTAGGGTGCCACAGCCCACCCTCCCACATTATCCATCACAGATGAAGCTTCATAATGCTGAGTCCCCTACTGCTGCTACCTCCGCGGTCATCTAAGGCATCGGAGGCAGCAGCAGAGCCTACCGGAACTGCGTCACAATCGCTCGCCATTCATTCCTATTTCTAGCACGCTCTCTTGCCTCTCTCACATCTATCCTCCTATCACCCAGAGCTTCCTTCACTCCATCCATCCACCCAAACCTTGGCCTTCCTCATGTACTTCTCCCATCAACTCTTGCATTCATCACCTTCTTTAGCAGACAGCCATTTTCCATTCTCTCAACATGGCCAAACCACCTCAACACATTCATATCCACTCTAGCTGCTAACTCATTTCTCACACCAGTTCTCACTCTCACCACTTCGTTCCTAACCCTATCTACTCGAGATACACCAGCCATACTCCTTGGACACTTCATCTCAAACACATTTAATTTCTGTCTCTCCGTCACTTTCATTCCCCACAACTCCGATGCATACATCACAGTTGGTACAATCACTTTCTCATATAGAACTCTTTTTACATTCATGCCCAACCCTCTATTTTTTACTACTCCCTTAACTGCCCCCAACACTTTGCAACCTTCATTCACTCTCTGACGTACATCTGCTTCCACTCCACCATTTGCTGCAACAACAGACCCCGAGTACTTAAACTGATCCACCTCCTCAAGTAACTCTCCATTCAACATGACATTCAACCTTGCACCACCTTCCCTTCTCGTACATCTCATAACCTTACTCTTTCCCCACATTAACTCTCAACTTCCTTCTCTCATACACTCTTCCAAATTCTGTCACCAATCGGCCAAGCTTCTCTTCTGTGTCTGCAACCAGTACAGAATCATCCGCAAACAACAACTGATTTACCTCCCATTCATGGTCATTCTCGTCTACCAGTTTTAATCCTCGTCCAAGCACTCGAGCATTCATCTCTCTCACCACTCCATCAACATACAAGTTAAACAACCACGGTGACATCACACATCCCTGTCTCAGCCCCACTCTCTCCGGAAACCAATCACTCACTTCATTTCCTATCCTAACACATGCTTTACTTCCTTTGTAGAAACTTTTCACTGCTTGCAACAACCTTCCACCAACTCCATATAACCTCATCACATTCCACATTGCTTCCCTATCAACTCTATCATACGCTTTCTC
>NC_090755.1:46558697-46578697 GCF_036898095.1 Palaemon carinicauda | reverse complement strand
TATATGATCAGCGCCCAAGCCTCCTCTTCATCTAACTAGGACAAGGGATGGCCAGATGGCCAGCCAATGGGGGTTGTGGAATCAGCAGATAGACCAAGATCCCCAGAGACTCCCCAGACACCCCATCCCTAACTCTCAAATATGATGTCACAGACACTACTAGAAACTATGGAGATTAAGTGAGTCTAGAACTCCTCTGTATCAAGTTCGTCAGGCAAAGAATTTTCCAATATACTACCACAATGTTAATATTGATCATGCGGACTCATTCCTCCTATTTCATCAGTAGACTGTTACCTCTTCCCGTCCTCATCCAATTCCTACTTATGTCCTTCCTTCATTTCCTCACCATAAACACGAAAGGTTGCACTCAAGTTGAAGTGTTGCCCAGTCTTATTTTTAAAGGTGAAATGTCCCTCTGGCGTTGCTTGAAAACCTCGTCCTTCTTGCAATTTTCAAAGACGTTATTCTCAGTTTCTTCTCTTAAATGTTTATTGTATTTATCTAGACCTTCTGCAACTCATGAGAACAAAATAATCTTTCAAGTTCCATCGTTTATTCTTGTATTTCTCTTATTATAGTTTTACATAGTCTTCATAATCATTATTTGCTGTTTGCACAAATTTACTTTAAAACCACTATCAGATCTAAATATTCATACTGAATTCTATTCAGTCATTTTGCAACGCTGCCAAAACACTAATTTCCGAGAGCATGCAACTATTGAAAATCATTTGACGTGCGGCGTAATCTTAAGTGAAACATTGACGTTATTTTTGGGTTCAAAGACCTGACCTAATGTTAAGCCTCTGTTCCACGTAAGGTTAAGGGCCAAGGTTGACATATTAGAATGACAAAGGGATCAAAGCCATCGCGAGAATGCTTTGTATATCGTCTCGTGTTGGGTACAACGTCAGAGCAGAGAGGAAACATCAAACATGAATACTGAAGGCGTTGTTAAGCAAGGGCAAGTTGACCTTCGTTTTCTCCTCCTCAAATAATTTGAATTTGAAAATATTTTACTTGTATGCTTTAGAATCAATGCAGGGCTCCACATTTGACTACGTTGCCTCAGGGACTCTCTGAATATACATACATACATAATATATACTACATACATACATATATACATTTATTCATACATACATACATACATACATACATACATACATACGAGGAATAGGATGGATAAAAGCAAGCGAAACATACTTTGGATTTAGTGGACAAAGTTTCAAAAAAAAAAAATTATTACCAGGGCAGTAAAAACTCAATATACACAAAACAATAAACCACTCTGTTAAATTATAAATTAGATTTTTGGAAACTGAAACATCAAATGACGTAAGATTAAAAATGGGATAATTTCTTATAAGAGGAAAAACTTTTAAATAAAAGAGAAACACTTGTGTCAAATTTACTGAGAGCTGTACCGTACGTGTTTCATACACGCTCGTACACTGTAACGGTTTTGATTTTTTTGTCTTATCACTCGCTCTTTCCTGCACTGTTCATAGACCATCCTGTCTTTTCATGGTAATTCATGCTTTTTCATGTTTTATTTTTTATGATGTTCTTGCTCACAAGTCACTGTACGAAAACTTGATGCTTGTTTCATAAAGTTTAGTTGCATTCACCTTGCATCTCAGTTATCACCTAACTAGTCAGGAAGCCAATGTCAGAAAATGTGCAACACCCTGCTGTTTGCATGTTAGAATAGTCCAACAAGTCTAAATAGACTGTTCAGATACAGATAAATATGAATCCACTTGTTGGACATTGTAGATATGGACAGTATGACCGCCATGACAGTTTTCAAAATGGCCGCCAATTTCTAAACTTTCTTTCATATTTCAGCTTCTAATTGCAATAAACTCACAATGTTGGAGTCAAATCCTATGTTTTTTCATCGTGTAAAAGTTGATTCTGGCATGAAGATAGACCTTGGTGTATACATTCTAAAAAAATGTTATTTTTCAAAAATATTTGACAAAATTTGTAGGGGTTCTTAATTCACATTGCTAAGAATTAGAACCCTTAATATACAAAATGTAATGCATGGATTTTTAAACTTAGCTTATACTTGTAGTGAACTCGTATTGATTAAATGGTTTTAATTTTGTATTGCTAGACTGGGTTAAGTTTGTTTGGGGTGCAGATATCTATGGTTATCTACGGATACATCCCTGATTATACAGGATATCTTAGGATAGTCGTTCCGGGGGTTAGAACCCTGTGATATCTGACGGTAATTCTCTTGTAATATCACTCACAGAAATATTATACAGTAGGAAGCTGGCGGAGGGAGCTTCCATCAGAACGACATGGCTATCTCACCCAAAAATAGATTTTTCCTACGTCAAAATCCGTTTTTTAGTGTGTTGGTAACTTTGTTATGTTTACTAATAATAGTACTCAGATTCGACTGTGGTTGACCTGTTACAAACTTTGCTCATTATCGTGTTTCGGTTGTGATTGGTGATTGTTTGATGTAACGTATAACCTTGGAAATTGGGGGTAATTTGATTGTATGTTTGTATGTTTAGCTGTATGTTAAATTCTGTAATTTCTTATTTTGATATTTATTTAAGAGTTTTATTATTCATAAAATCTAATTATGGCTTTTGAGTGGTGGGGTTTTATATTATAGTTTTGTTATTTATTTTTATTTGTTATTTTTGTATATATTCATTGGTTGGTCACGTGACATGTGTACCTGATGACCGCTTTTGAAACGAGAATATACGGAGTCCTATTTGTGAAGTCGTAGTGTCAATTTGTATTTGTGGAATTGGGAAAGTTTCAGATGCCTTTGCCAACAAAGATGACAGAGAAATAAATTCCCCCCTTGAAGATCTTTTGTCAGACTCTGAAGAGGTGCAGGTCCTGTTTAGTGAGTTTGAGGATTCTTGTTCAGAGAATGCCACTTTTTGTTATTGGAAAACCTACATGAAGTTGATCTCCATCCTCCTGAGGTTCACTCACTCTCTTGTGAGGGAGACTGGGGCCTGTTCCTTCCATCATTTTCTGACATGCTGCCTTAGTTTGGAGCATTTGATCATTTCTATTACTCATGCTGGGGAGCTGTGTTTCTAGCTGATATGGATGTGCTACCCAAAACTGCTCCAGAGGTGCACAGAGGTTTTATTGCAGGAGACTTTGTAACAAAAGAAACAATGCACAAGTTCAACGAAATACCTGAAGACCAGGCTATTGAACATGTTAACAAGGCCGTCAAGGCAGATGGGGCTTAACTTTCAATGAGAGAGCTAACCAGAGATACTAAGACGATGTTCAATGTAGCGGGCAATGAAGAAGACGATGATGAGCATGAATTTGCAAATTAAGATTTTGGTTCCAAGAGAATGAAGCAAGACCAAGATAATGTGCAAAAGGTCATTGACCTGTTCGAGATTCACAATCCATTTGATCGCAATTCCCGAGAACTTATCTCAATTACAACAGGTGATATTGCAAGTGAAGTGGTTACAAATGACCTTCTGCATACTGAAGTTATAGGGAAGCAGATTGTGTCAGAGTTTGTGGAGAATAGGTTCACTAAGAAAACAACAGGTTTTAACGATAGATTCAAATCAAAGAATCTTAGAACGTTTGAGAGCATGTACACTGTGGAAGTCAATGTCGGAAAGGAAAAAACTGTTGCACTAAAGGCTGACAGAAAACTACTCACGCGTATGGTGACAGCAATGCAAGCAGGCAGAGATATTGACATGAACAAAATGTTGGAGCAAGAGATTTGTGCAGTGCCACTTTCTCTGGCAATGCCTGATGTTTTCCAACATTTGTTCTAGGATTGACCTTGCCTTTGACCAGTACAGGAAGAAACCAATCAAGTCAACAGCTCAAAGTCAGAGAGTACGAGGCAAGAAAGCAATCAGACGAGATGTGCAAACAAGAAGTCAGTCCATGGTCCAGTGGGATAGATTCATCTCTGTAGATGAAAACAAAGTAAGCTTGGCTAATTTTCTATGCCGAGAGTTAGCAAACAAGTACCACAATCAAGAAGGAGTGGAGCTGGTATTGAACGAAGGATTCACGGACCCTGCAAAAGTGTGGACATCATCTGCTGAACATGAAGAGGTGGACACTAGGATTCTTCTACATGTGAAGGATGCAAGTGAACAGGAATACCCACAACCTATTGTTGTGAGCCGAGACACACGTTAGCCACTTTCTCTTCTCTAGATGAAAGCTGGAACACCTAAAAAGCAACACTTTGTTCCTGTTCATTCCATCAGCATCACAGATTCGCAGAGAGCATCACTTCTCACATTTCATGCTGTACCAGGTTTGGATAGTAAAAGCCAGTTTGCTGGAATTGGGAAGGCCTCTGCATGGGTTATCGTCCAACAAAACTCACAGCTTCTCCAGAATCTCGGCAAGGAAGACTTTCCAGATGAGAATGTGATTGCTGATACAGAGTCCTTTGTTTGCAAGATGTATGTTCCAAATAGCCAAGAAAACTCCATCCAGAAAGTCAGGTGTGATCTATTTCTTGGCTTGACCAAATTAATTGAGAATCTGCCTCCAACCTGTGATGCTTTGATTCTTCACATCAGGCGCGCACATTATCAGTCCCTAGTGTGGAGAAGAACCTTGAAAGCTGAACCGCATCTTCCTGCACTTGAGGAAAGTGGGTGGGAACTGGTGGTAAAAGAAGGTAGTGAGATGCTTCAGCAACAACTGATGACTGGGAAGACAATCACTGCATTCTGTTTGGAGCTCACAACATGCAAATGTCGAGCAGTTTGTGCAACTCGACGTTGCAAATGTACACATAATGGACTTTGATGCACACAAGCATGTGGATGTAAAAGCCTTTGCAGAAATCCATTTACTGTTCAAGTTCAATAGGCATTTGTGAAATTTTTGTCTGTTCCTTCAATGTTTCCTTCAATACATGTAGTGATTGTTCTGCTAAGTCTATTTTTCAGATCATTTACCCTCATTTAACTTTTACCCCATTTTCTTCCTTTTCCTCATAAAACTGGTAATAATACGAACTTTTGTGGTCCAAAACAAAAATAAAGTATATAAACATGTTTCTCCAGTTAAAGTATGGTGTAATTGTCACAAACATAACAAATTTCTGTCCATTACATCCTACAGTATGAGTAAAACAAATTCTGACGGCAGCCATCTTGGAAACTGTCATGGCGGCTGTACCAACCACATTTACAATGTCCAACAAGCTGAACTAGACTTCCCCATGCCTCGACACTTAAAAAACACCTGTTGCACTATTCTAACATGAAATCAGCTGCGAGCCATTTTTTAAGCTAAATACAGAGTTCGGCTACCTGAATAAAGTGGCGCCTCCGCACATTAGTTACCAGCGGAGTGTCCGCTCCCTCCCGCATGCCCCCTCACTGCTGTGGCCTACTATTTGATGAGGCTACCCAGCGAACCTGCCTCTTCGGCACACTCCGCTTAAATGAAACTGGCCCCCTTCGCAAGCGGAGAAGCATTCGCCTGATTCTAGCGTATTGAAATACAGTTTTGCTTCAAGGGTGTAACTCAGTCAAGCACCAAAGCAGATTACGTTCTAGCAGCAATCCCCGAGGACACTTTCCCAGAAATCTCTGATTGGCTGTGCGACCAAGGGGACACCCCAAAAATGTACGACACCCTCAAATCATACCTTCTGAAGCAGTATTCTCCAACAACCATTGTGGAAAAAAACTTCGCTCACCCTCAAAGAAATGACCAGTATCGCTTGCCTGCAACCTACTGCTGACGGGTCTCCTTGTGAAGTGAATCTACTCTGTGGCCTCTGGGTGCGGCGCCTACCCGAACCTGTACATGTTGCCATCCCAGATGTCTATATTTTGCCAGTGAAGGATCTGATGACCAAAATCGATGCCCTTATGGACAGACACTTCACCACCTTCAAGACCTTAATTAACACCTCCGCTCTTGACAAAGTGGGCAACTATTCAACATTGACCAAAGCTGACGTGAATGCTGTGGGACAGAGACGTCCACCCCATGACATACCGGAGCAGTGACAAAGCTGCCCACCACCCACATACACCACCCCTTGCTTATGCCTCAACCAACAACCTCTCTAGCCCTTTATTGACGTCCATCGGTGTTATGCTACTACTACTCCAAATTCGGGGTTGCTACAAAGAAATGTACATATGGTTGGCAGTGGCCAAAAAATGTGTAAGTAGGCCATTCCTTGCAGTGGAAGCCTTGCTTCTATATAATCTTTTCTTTTTACATGATTCAGGTACGGAATGCGATTTTTGGTAGACATGGGTGCTTGCCATTCTCTTCGGCCAAGGTCACTCTCCAGGACACGATATAATATTATCATTATTATTACTATCCAAGCTACAACCTTAGTTGGAAAAGCAAGATGCTATAAGCCCAGGGGCCCCAATAGGGAAAAATAGCTCAGTGAGGAAAGGAAATAAGGAAATAAATAAATGAAGAGAACAAATTAACAATTAATCATTCTAAAAAAGGCAACAACGTCAAAACAGATAAGTCATATATAAACTATTAACAACGTCAAAAACAAATATGTCATATATAAACTATAAAAAGATTCATGTCCGCCTGGTCAACAAAAAAGCATTTGCTCCAACTTTGAACTTTTGAAGCTCTACTGATTCAACTACCCGATTAAGAAGATCATTCCACAACTTGGTAACAGCTGGAATAAAACTTCTAGAGTACTGCATAATATTGAGCCTCATAATGGAAAAGGCCTGGCTATTAGAATTAACTGCTTGGCTAGTATTACGAACAGGATAGAATTGTCCAGGGAGATCTGAATGTAAAGGATGGTCAGAGTTATGAAAAATCTTATGCAACATGCATAATGAACTAATTGAACGACGGTGCCAGAGTTTAATATCAAGATCAGGAATAAGAAATTTAATAGACCGTAAGTTTCTGTCCAAAAAATTAAGATGAGAATCAGCAGCTGAACATCAGACAGGAGAACAATACTCAAAACAAGGTAGAATGAAAGAATTAAAACACTTCTTCACAATAGATTGATCACCGAAAATCTTAAAAGACTTTCTCAATAGGCCAATTTTTTGTGCAACTGAAGAAGACACAGACCTCAAATGTTTCTCAAAAGTAAATTTGCTGTCGAGAATCACACCTAAAATTCTAAAAGAGTCATACAAATTTAAAAAAACATTATCAATACTCAGATCCGGATGTTGAGGAGCCAACGTCCTTGACATACTTACAATCATACTTTGAGTTTTGTTAGGATTCAACTTCATATCCCATAATTTGCACCATGCACTAATTTTAGCTAAATCTCTATTAAGGGATTCACCAACCCCAGATCTACATTCAGGAGATGGAATTGATGCAAAGAGAGTAGCATCATCTACATATGCAACAAGCTTGTTTTCTAGGCCAAACCACATGTCATGTGTATATAGTATGAAAAGTAATGGGCCACGAACACTACCCTGTGGAACACATTCCTATACTCACTATGGTGCCCGTCAACAACAACTCTTTGAGATCTATTACTTAAAAAATCAATAATAATGCTAAGAAACGACCCACCCACTCCCAACTGTTTCAGTTTGAAAACAAGGGCCTCATGTGTCTAAGTCTGTCAACGTCGGCCTGGTAGAAGCCATGGATGTGCGATACCAACCCATGTTTATGAAACCCTCACATTATCATTTACAAGCGCCAAATATGATTGGAAGTTTCTCGTTGCTGACGTCACATTGCCAATCCTCGGTGCAAATTTTCTCGCACATTTTCAGATCTTGGTTGATGCCTCTCACTGATGGTTAGTTAACACGCATTCATACTCCTCCTCCTCAACACCTGTCCAACCCGCTCCCGCCAACCTCGCTCTCCACATCAGCGCACCCACAGATGCCTAGTCTCCAGATCAGTACACCCACGGATGCCTATGCCCACTTCCTGACATCATACCCGGAAGTTTTCCGTCCAGGATGTTGTCAAACGCCCACGGTTCCCGCCAAACACAGTGTTAATCCCCATATCAAGACAACAGTATTCGCCACATTCAGGCATCTGACATTGGATTGTTTGGCAAACGCTAAACAAACATTCGTCAAAATGGAAGAATATGGGTCTTTGCCAGAAGGTCTAAAGCCCCTGGTCGTCACCCTTACACATCTTTCTGAAGAAAGGGGGCTCTCTGCATTTGTGTGGGGATTACAGGTGCCTGAACATGCAGACAGAGCCGGATTACTACCCCCTCCCAAACATCACCATCGTAACCTTCTACTTGTAAAAAGCGAAGTTTTCTCCATGCTTGACCTCTTGAACGGGTATTATCAGGTGCCCATGAACCCAGAAAAGATCCTCATGGCTGACATCAACAACCTCCTTGGTGCATACACCTTCAATTACTCCTGTTATTGACCTTCGTAATGCTGGTGCCACTTTTCAATGTCTCATGGATGGCATCTTAGGGGAACTCCCCCTCTGTGTATGATACATGGACGACATACTTTTGTTTTATTCCTCCAAAGAGAAACACCTCTGTTATCTACGTATTGTGCTCAAGCGCCTACAACAGAATGGGCTTGTAGTCCAGTACGACAAGTGTACCTTTGGCACCAATGGAGTACCATTCTTAGAGCACCACATCACTCCTGAAGGAGTCCACCACCTCCCTGAGAACTTCCCCACGCCCTCGACCGTCAAAGCACTGCCAGAATTCTTGAGTATGATCAGCTATTATCACCTTTTCATGCCATCACCACCACTCTTACCTCCTTCTATGCCTCCCTCAAGGGCAAGCCAAAAGACCTGAAGTGGAGTCCCTTCAAGAAGCAGCCTTCTACAAAGCAAAGAATGCCCCATCAATTGCTGCTACTATCAATTTCCCTGTGCCACATGACATCTTCCCTCGACCAATGCCAGTGATGTCATTATTGGGGCAGTACTCGAGCAGGGGGTTAACAGAACCAGTGGCCCTCTTCAGCAGTAAACTGTGCAAGGCGGAATCCGGCTACTCTACCTTCGACTGCTAATTGCTGGTGGTGCAATTGGTTGTCCGTCACTTTCGTCACCTCTTGGAAGCTACACCCTTTGTCATTTGCACGTACATCATGCCTTGGATGCATGCATTCACTCAACAGTCCGAGGCCTGGTCCACCCATCAACACTGACATCTCTCCTCTGTGGCTGAATACAGTTATACTCTTCAACCTGTCCCTGGGAAAATAAATGCCATTGCCGATGCCCTGTCAAGAAACTCATTGGCCGCCAGTAACCTGGGATTGGATTACAATGCTTTGGCAAAAAACCCAACAAAAAGATTCCGAGTACCAAGAATGTTAGACATCTTGCAAATCCCTCTGTTGGGAGGAGGGCCCTCTCGTATGGCTCTAACGCCACCCTCCTCTGTGACATCAGTACTGGTAGACCTAGACTGTCAGGTGCACATGAACCCAGAAAATATCCTCATGACCAGCATCAACAACCCTCTTGGTGCATACACCTTCAATTACTCCTGTTTTGGCCTTCGTAATACTGGTACCACTTTTCAATGTCTCATGGATGGCATCTTAGGGGACCTCACCTACTGTGTATGTTATGTGGATGACATACTTTTGTTCTCTTCCTCCAAAGAGGAACACTTCCGTCATCTACGCATTGTGCTTGACCACCTACAACAGAACGGTCTTCTAGTCCAGTTCGACAAGTGTACCTTTAGCGCCAATGGAGTACCGTTCTTAGAGCACCACATCACTCCTGAAGGAGTCCACCACTTACCTTAGAAAGTAGCATCTGTTCAGAACTTCCCCATGCCCTCGACTGTCAAAGCGCTGCCAGAATTCTTGAGTATGATCAGCTATTATCACCATTTCATGCCATCGCCACCACTCTTGCCTCCTTCTATGCCTTCCTCAAGGGCAAGCCAAAAAACCTGAAGTGGAGTCCCTTCAAAAAGCAGCCTTCTGCAAAGCAAAGAATGCCCCATCATTTGCTGCTACTATCAATTTCCCCGAGCCATATGACATCTTCTCTCGAGGATGGATAACGAGATTTGGCATCTCTGAGCATGTTACTTCTAACAGGGGTACCACTTTCACCTCTCAATTGTGGAGCTCATTAGCGAATCTCCTGGGAATTACCCTACATCAGACAACCACACACAACCCTGCAGCCAACAGAATGGTTGAACGTTTTCACCACACCTTCAAAGCAGCTTTGATGTCCCGCTACAAGGACTCCAACCAGTTTGCAAACTTCCCTGGATCCTCCTGGGACCAAGAACCACTCCTAAAGATGTCGTGGATGCCTTTGTGGCTAAAATGGTATATAGCAACCGGTTGGTCCTCCTTGCTGATTTTTTTTCCTCTGCAACCTCCTCTGATAATCTCCAGTGCCTACTATAAGAAAATTTACTCCGTGCCACCAGACTTACAAACTTCCAAGTGACAGATTTGCACTCGGTAATACATGTTTTCTTGCACAAAGACACTAGCAGACCCACCGCTAACTCTACTTTACACAGACAATTTCCTCATGATCCGTAGCATGCTGACAGTTTTCTGCCTCAACATTTGTGGCAAAGAAGACTGGGTCTCCATTGACTGCCTAAATCAGTGGTTCTCAACCTGGGGTCATGGCCACCAAGGGGGCCAAGGCAAGAATTTAGGGGGCCATGGTAGGCTGTTGCAAATTATACATTTCTAAATAATGTTAGAAATCTGAATAAAAAAAATATTTGCATCACTGTCCTGGCAAAGAAAATTTTCTTTTTCAATTGATAAGTTGAGAATGAAATTTTGTTACATAATATTGTTACGAATGTGCGTGTACGTGTGTATGTATGTATTTGTGCGAAATTACAATTGTTTTTGCAGTGTAGGTGTGATAGAAACGCGGAAAATGAATGCGTATTTCGACCTTTCACGGCAACTGATCGCACTTTCGCGGCGAAAAATCGTGTGGCACCTGTTTTCCGCCATCTTGGATGACGTCACGGTTTTTTCGTCACAGTCTACCGCTTCCCGCCATTGTATTCATACCTGGTTCTTTTAGATACATGTTTGTGAATATATATGCGATTTGCTTGATGTGTGTTATATTATTGTAATCGTTATGTTGGGAAGTTGGAGTGGCTGCGGTGTGGTTCAACGTGGCGTTGTTGTTTTGGTGGTTTTTTGGTGGTTGTTAAAAGATTAGTTTTTTGCAATCAGAAGGTTGTTTTCCGTTGATATTTTAGTAGTTCATTGAGATATTGATTTCTGCTTATTGTTGAAAAAATTAATATACCTGTTGTACTACTTTTTGCTGTTGTTTCTCTGCATTCTGGATATTTGTGTGTTTGTCATTTCATCACTTGTCCTATTTATCTGTCCTTCATTATCATTCTTTTGTCTTATAAGTTAATGTTTGTTCTGATGTTCTGTCTTCTTTATTTTCCCTAGATTTTTTATGGCTACTAGTGTTACTAAGAAGCAGAAGTACAGTGAAGAGTACATTAGCTACGGATTTACATCAATCCTCGCTGATGGCGTTGATAAACCTCAGTGTGTACTGTGTTTCAAAGTTTTGGGGAACAATTCTATGAGGCCTAGTAAGTTGAAGCATCATTTGCTCACCCTCCATCCACAGTATGCTGAGAAAGACCCCGATTTATTCAGGCGCCATGAAAGTAGTTTGGGAAAACAGAAACTGGATGCGACTGGTGCTTTCCAACAACAGACCTCAAGCGTACTTGAGGCATCATATGAGGCTGCCCTTGAAATAGAGAAGCAAAAGAAGTCCCACACAATTGGTGAAATCTTAATTAACCCTGGATAGGTACGGTGGGTCGTTTGCGACCCCGAGCGTCAAAAAAAAACAGGTTTTTCTCACGTGACTCACCCCTGTGACTGAATTTGTGGGTGATCGACCTGCAGGAGGTGTCTCCCCTACACGCTCTAGTAGTGTCCAGATGTGCATTGCTGTAGCTGTACTCCTTCCCCGATTTCTGAGACGCGTCGGGGTCGTTCGCGTCCGAGTTTACCCTTCTGAGGTAGTTTGCATAATTATCAAAGTTATTACGTATTATGAAATTGTCGTAGAATGGTGCAACTTGTATAGGTTATCAGTTGTGGAAAGTCTTGGTGGATTGTTTGGCTACCATGTGCATGTTTTTTTTTTTAGTTAAAATGTCGTTCATCACCACGAGGACCATTTTACCGCGAGTGCCCCTTTTTCATTTTTTTTCATTTTTTTGCCAAGTCATTTTTCCGTAAGATATTGCCAAATAGTGTCGTAAAACTTTTGCTTGTTTAGTGTTGGAAAGTGTGTCTAGATGATCTGGCTACCCATGCATGACTTTGTTTTTGTCAGATACGACGTAGTTATTGGTATATTGGGTATTTAACTGCGGTTACCAATTTCTGTTTTTTTTTCAATATTTGTAAAAATTACTACGTAGTAAGGAATTGCCGTATATTATTCTTTTTTTTTTTCATGTTTATGTGTTAGAAAGTGTGCCTTGATGGTTGGGCTAACACGTGCATGTCTTTTTTTTTATCTGAGATGTCGTATATTAGAATGTCGGGCATTTTACCGCGAGTGTCCCTTTTTAATTTTTTTTAATTTTTTTGCCAAGTCATTTTTCCGTAAGATATTGCGAAATAGTGTCGTAAAACTTTTGCTTTTTTAATGTTGGAAAGTGTGTCTAGATGATCTGGCTACCCATGCGTGATTTTGATTTTGTCAGATACGACGTAGTTATTGGTATATTGGGTATTTAACTGCGGTTACCAATTTCTGTTTTTTTTTCAATATTTGTAAAAATTACTACGTAGTAAGGAATTGCCGTATATTATTCTTTTTTTTTTCATGTTTATGTGTTAGAAAGTGTGCCTTGATGGTTGGGCTAACACGTGCATGTCTTTTTTTTTATCTGAGATGTCGTATATTAGAATGTCGGGCATTTTACCGCGAGTGTCCCTTTTTAATTTTTTTTAATTTTTTTGCCAAGTCATTTTTCCGTAAGATATTGCGAAATAGTGTCGTAAAACTTTTGCTTTTTTAATGTTGGAAAGTGTGTCTAGATAATCTGGCTACCCATGCGTGATTTTGATTTTGTCAGATACGACGTAGTTATTGGTATATTGGGTATTTAACTGCGGTTGCCAATTTCTGTTTTTTTTTCAATATTTGTAAAAATTTACTACGTAGTAAGGAATTGCCGTATATTATTGATTTTTTTTTCATGTTTATGTGTTAGAAAGTGTGCCTTGATGGTTGGGCTAACACGTGCATGTCTTTTTTTTTTATCTGAGATGCCGTATATTAGAATGTTGGGCATTTTTCCGCGAGTGCCCCTTTTTATTTGTTTTGCATTTTTTTGCTTAGTCATGTTACCGTAAGGAATTGGCAAGTAGTGTCGCAAAACTTATATTTTCATAGTGTTGGAAAGTGTTTCTAGATGATCTGGCTACCCATGCCTATTTTTTTTTTAGCCAGATATGGCGTATATATAAGTATGTGTTCGATTTTCCTGTGATTGCCATTTTTTCGTTTTTTCCCATTTCTTTCAAAATTACTACGTACTAAGGAACTATCACAGAGTAATATTTCATTTATATGTTTATTTGTCGGAAAATATGCCTTGATGGTTTGCCTAGCACGTGGCTGAAATTTTTTTTTTCTGAAATGCCGTATATTAGAATGGCCATTTTTCCACGAGTGCCCCTTTTTATTTGTTTTGCATTTTTTTGCTTAGTCATGTTACCGTAAGGAATTGGCAAGTAGTGTCGCAAAACTTATATTTTTATAGTGTTGGAAAGTGTTTCTAGATGATCTGGCTACCCATGCCTATCTTTTTTTTAGCCAGATATGGCGTATATATAGGTATGTGTTCGATTTTCCGGTGATTGCCATTTTTTCGTTTTTTCCCAATTCTTTCAAAATTACTACGTACTAAGGAACTATCACAGAGTAATGATTCCTCTAGATGTTTATTTGTCGGAAAATTTTGTTTACTTTTTTTTTGATTGAATATCATCAAATTTTTTTAGCTAAAATATTGTTTTACATTTTTTTTTTTCGATTTTATTTCCCTTCAAAAAAAATTTTTTGGGTCAGAATTTTAATTTTATAGTCGTAAAATAATCGACAATTATCCAGCAACCCACCATACAATTTTATGCATATCCAAGAATAATTAGATTAGTAAATAACACCTTGAAATTGACATACCCTTCCTACATTTCAAGTGGCAGATTAGGGAGTCTGAGTCAGTGTGGTTGGCGGCCATTTTGTGGACATATCCGAAGCGTAAGATGCCATATTTTGGTATATTTTTACCTGCATAAATATCATATTATATATTAAATATATGTATTTTTTTACGAAATTTCCAAGTACTCAAAAAATTACCTTTAGATATGGCCCCTGATATAAATGTAATTTACAAAATAATAAAGATTTTTTTACATATTTCTATTTTAGGATAACATATGTTTATTCCCTAAAAAAATTAGCCACTTCCTATTTTATTTGGGTACCCAAAAAAATTCATGAAATTTGGACAATTTTTTTGGGCCAAAAAAAGTTACCCTTTTTTTCTCATTTCAGATCTTCACCTCCATGGGTCTGACTTCATCCAAAATACATCAAGATGTGTCCTAAACATTCAAGAATCAATTCCTAAAAGGATTTGTGTATATATGTATAAACTTTTTTTTTATAAATTTTTATGTCAGGTCTTTTTTTTTTTCTACTTAATTTTTTTAAATATTTATAATAAATAGTTTTTCTGCAGATGAGTAGTATTTATCTTTACAGTTGTTTTAAGCATTCATTGAAGTTTTTTTTGGCAAAAGAAAAAAGGAGGTTACTGCAAAAACTGATTTTTCAAGAATTTTTTTTGGCGTCGGGGTCGTTCGCGTCCGAGTATACCCTTAAAGGGGTGTCCGAGGACCGTACCTATCCAGGGTTAAGCCATGTACTTTAAAGATGGTCAAGCGTGTTCTTGGAGAAGCAAGTGAACGTAAAATTCAACAAATTTCCTTGTCAAAAGACACAGTGAAGCGGAGAATTAATGAAATGCCAGATGACATAAAGGAAAAAGTGATACAGGAGATCAAATCATCTCCAGGTGGTAGGTTTGCAATACAACTGGATGAGTCAACGGATGTGAGTTCTTGTGCACAGCTACTCGTGTTTGTTAGGTATGTTTTTTTGTGTGATATCAAGGAAGATTATCTATTATGTACAGAGCTTGAGACCACCACAAAAGCTGAAGATGTGGTGGAAAAGCTATCTTCTTTCTTCAAAGCTAACAGGATCTCATGGGAAAATTGTTGTGGAGTCTGCACAGACGGGGCTCCAGCGGTGCTGGGGTCAAAATCAGGGTTTCAGATGCGTGTCAAGGAAGTAGCTCCGGATGCCAATAGGGTTCATTGTATGATCCATTGTTTTGCACCGCTGTCGAAAAACCTCCCTGATGAGCTTGCAAGATTCTGGAGGCAGTGGTCAAATGCGTCAACTTTGTAAAAGCTGGAGTTCTGAACTCACGCTTTTTCCAGAACCTTTGTAGAGACATGGAGTCGGAGCATGAAGCTCTCCTCTTTTACTCCAAAGTGCACTGGCTTTCCAAGGGCAATGTTTTGAATCGAGTGTTTGAACTTTGGGGGAGTTTTAATTGTTCCTGGAAATGCAAGGGAAAAAATATCTGAGTCACTTCAATGAGGTTTTGTGGGAGCCACTTCTTGCACATTTAGCATATATATTTAAGCAGCTAAATAGGTTGAACCTGAAGCTACAGGGCAAGGAAAGAAATGTGTTTCACCTGATGGACTGTCTTCATGGATTTCTTGCCAAGCTCCAGAATTGGCAAAGTAAAGTCGGTGCCGAGAATGTTGCCATGTTTGAAAACCTTTCAGCTGTCCTTGATGAGAATGAAGAAGATAGTCTGCTTGACCCATTACTTAAAACTGGAATCACTCAGCATCTGAGATCCTTGGGAAGTGAACGTAATATGTACTTCCCAGAATTCAAGTAGGAAGAAGGGAAGTTGGTAAGGAATCCATTTTCTGGCACTCTTGATATTACTACCATCAGTGATGTTCAGGACAAGTTCCTTGATCTCAAACGTGATTCTGATGCCGAAGATCTCCATGAAGAAAAATCTCTGAATGTATTCTGGTGTTTGGTGCATCAGTCACATCCAAAAGTCAGTGAGATTGCACTTCGACAACTCTTGCCTTTTTCAACTACCAATTTATGTGAGTCTGGTTTCTCCAACCTTCTACAAATCAAGAATAAAAGGAGGAACCGATTGGATGTGAACCACGACATGAAATGTGCATTGTCAGCGACATAACCTCGGATTCGTCAACTGACTGAAGAGAAACAATATCAGCCTTCCTGATAAAATATGCAGAGGTTAATTGAACTTTTTTCCATCCAAATCAAATTTGTTATTGTATGCTAGACTTTTGTAGGCTAGTAATGTAAGTCAAGCATATCACAGAAATCTACCAATATAAGATAATTATGACTGTAAACTTTGTAATAAAGCAAAGGTGTTCTCTCTTTTTTTTTTTTTTTTTTTTTTTGGCAGGGTGGAATTTGGGAGAAAAATGAAGGGGAGCCATGCGAATGCTGAGAATTCATAAAGGGAGGAATGGAGGGATAAAGGTTGAAAACCGATGGCCTAAATCCTGCATATCTCCTGCCAGATGACCCGCCAATAGGTACGCCTCTGTAGACCAGGGCGCCCTATCCCAAATGTATGTCCTTTTTAAGGGGGAGCCATGTGCCGCACGTGTTTCATACCCGCTCGTGCGCTGTAAAGGTTTTGATTTTGTTTATCTTATCACTCGCTCTATCCTGCACTGGTATAGACCATCCTGTCTTTTCATGGCAATTCATGCTTTTTATGTTTTAATTTTTATGACGTTCCTACTCGCAAGGCGCTGTGTGAAAACTTGATGATTGTTTAATAGTTTAGTTACATTCAACTCGCTTCTCAGTTATCCCCTAACGGGTACCTGCACACAGATCTAAAAACTGAACAGGCCTTTGTTTTCAATAAGGAGAACGTCGACTTTCATGTAGACCTAAACTGGAAAATATCTGGTTGCTTAGGGATGGTACACGCTGCTTGACAGTTACAGAAATTCCATAATGGAGAGAATAGGCTTAGATTACTTACGTAACCATTTTGAAATCATTGCACGAGAAAGATGTTTTGTATCTTCTAACACTGATCTTTTGTATTCGAAAATTATTTTGTTTTCAAAGAACTTCCACAACGATGGCTGACTCTCAAATGGGAATCACTTCTCACTTACAGTAATCTATTGTTGGCTCCAACTTATTTCCCAACCTTATATTTTTGCTAAGTAAAGCAATACACAACCAAAGATCGCATCAAATTAGCGAGTGAGTCTTTATGAAGGAATTTAGAAGCCTGTTTTCTAGGAAGCTTGCATAATCAAATATCTACACCAAGGAATTTAATAACTGTATTGTGACTACTGAGCAGATGGCAAAAGGTATGCGGACATACATTTTTCATTTAGGAATATTAGGTGTAGAGAGGCGTGGCTAAAACTTGTTATTGTGAAATGTAAGTTTAGGATTTGGTCTTCATCCGAATACAAGAGGACACTAGATACAATTTTGTTGATATAACGGAGGTCTTATGTCAAGATCCCATTGGACGTAAACTAAATTCCTATAGATAGACAGTCGAGTACAAATGGCACAACTCTATTCCAGGAAAGGGTAAAAATTCTTATAATCCTCAGGCTATGATTGGTTATCCAGGAAATAAGAGTCGGATCATAGCCTACTAAATATAAATGTAAAATATTATGAATAAAATTAGGAAGTATTTCAAAAGGAATAGTTCTTTAATTAATGACTTATATAGAAATATTTCCTCCTCTAGAATCAAATAGAATTCCTTGTATATTAGGACCTATTCAAAGATTAAGATCGTTATGTTATTAGTAAAAGCTTTGATGATTAACTGAACTCTTTCAAGCTATTTATAAACAACAAAATCCGTAATGCTAAAAGATGACATCAAATAAAGATTAGGAAATCACCTAAAATGTCAAAATTTACATAACATACAGTGCGCCCTTAATTGGCTCCAAGAGACCCGACGTAAATCGATTTTCGACGTAGGTGGGATATTCACCCCCATAAAAGGACTCCTACCTTACCTATACACGTACGAAAAATAAAAAAGTACTTACAACCTGATGCCTACAATATAATACTTCACCGTTATTGCACGATGTAGAGACCAACAAAGTCGAGTAAAACGGCATAACATGGATTTTAATTTTGCATTTGATATTTAAGGGTGAGCGACATGAAGTCAGAGCTGCCTTGTGTTGAACCGACGTCATGGGGTTATTCCTGTAATTATAATGTACCTATAGTAGAGACATTTTTTGGACATTTAATTATGCTTTCATAACAATAGAGATGTTTCTTAGCAATCCAACTTGTTCTGGAATGACTTCTACAATCCTTCCCAAGGAACAAAAGTGTCAAGGACATTCCACCCTTGACACCAACTGCTGGCAGCTCTGAACCCTGCAGTAGTAGTTAGAAAAGATAAAATCTACAACTGAGCATTAGGAACTAAACAAGGTTTGGATTTCATTTTGTGTGTGTGTGTGTGTCTGAGCTTCAGCGGTTTTTCTCAAAAACTGCTGATTGGTCATTTTCGCTTTATTTTTCCCTCCCCTTAATTTACTGCATTTATTGTATGTATGGGAAAATAATGTTTGCTCTATAGTGATACTCTAAATAACTGATTTTTATCTCAGGCCCAATTATGAGAAATATAGATTCATAATTTCCATATCTGTATTTAACTGCCAAATGCCTCAGGCTTTAATAATGTATTTATTTTAATAAAAGACTTTTTAGCTAAAGTATCTTTAGCATTGATTTGATCTAATGTAACTGTAACAAAGAGTAAATGCTGATTAAGGAACACGTATCATAAAATCATTGCATATATAATCGATGACTCTCATTATAACTTTTCTGAGCATATTTCAAATTTGGATTTCTCTTCCGATTTGATTGGTAAAGTGAGAGCAGCATCAAAGAGTGTTGACGTCTGGTTACTAGGAAAAGTCAACTTCCAGAAACTTAGACTTTTCTATATTCCTATGATATCCCGAAGGATTCAGTTCTGACTAACAATTGCAAAAGCTATAAAAGTTAGTCAAGATAAAGTTTATATAAGAGAGATTTATTAATCTCTCATCTATGGTAGCTTCACTGTGCTGGAATGATTCTGTTAATGGAATTTGTTATTCTACGTCAAAGACTCCATAAGGGTGAGTATTTTGTGAGGATGATTGGAATTATTCACCGAGAGTCGTATCAATTAATGTCGAATATGACGTCGAGTGTTCTGCAAATTGGCTGTGATTAAGCTTTTGAAAACGCAAAAGCCATTAATTGAATGCTTATGAATCATGTCTCTGTCCTTGATTGCAAGCATATATATGCCAGTTTAGAATTAGTTTTGTCTGTGGATACTTGCTATTGCATAATTATATCCATCATAGCAAAAGCAATGTTTCTAAAACACTCAAAAACACTTTCATACCATAATCAAATGACTTTTGAATTAATGAAATGTTGACTATGAAGCAAAGAACTCATTCCATGTAATCCATGTCAGACATATTAATCCTTCAAGGGTTGTTGCATAGGACAAAGTTCTTCTCCTGTAAGGTGATATGCATCCCTGATGTACAAGGAAATTCAATTTTCATGTCTACAATTACGTATTATATGGCAAAAATGGAGAAAAGGTAATACGTCTAGATATACTGACGAAAATAGAAATCTATGATAAATACTAATAGCGCAATATAGTATCAGATTCATCATGATTCAATCACGTTAAATGGAAATGACTTGATATTGCAACGACAACATCACTCAAGCAACATGAAAGTAAATTAGAGTAAAGTAATTTAGGTTGAATTAGGTATCGAGCTCCGAGTACA
>NC_090755.1:46546197-46548697 GCF_036898095.1 Palaemon carinicauda | reverse complement strand
ATATACATATGATTCGGTAACTTGTTAAAGAATAATTGTTACCTTTTGTCAGAAACATAGACTAACACAATACGGTAATTAATAAAAAATATTTGTTACCTTGGTAAAGATTCAATTTTAGTGCACAAACACGAATTCCTGGTACGTACACGTACCACGGTTTCGTACATACATATATATATTTATATATAGGGCTTATATATTTTATTAGATGCCCATAGATTCTGTTATTTTTATTTTTTTTTCTCTTTTCTTTTAACATTCCGGCTTATATATTTTATTAGATGCCGAGAGAAAAAAAATTATTTATTTTTTAAATTTTTTTTAAATGTATTTTTAACAATGCAAATGTTCTATAGTTTCTTCATTTACATATTACTAGCGTACTAACTGCTTTTCGTACATACGCTATTTCCAGACCATTTTACTCCTTTAGCGAATGAAGTGGCCACTTCAAACGGCTTTAAACTGAATTAAATAAGGAGTTTTGTCTGGACATGGCAAAACGTTCTGTTTTAGCTGCAAACTGTTCCGTAACCTACGCCAAACAAGGATGTTCACGGCGATAAATATCATCACCGTCACACTTAATCCTGCTAGTAGTATGGGGTGAAGAAATTCCTTATAAGTCGGTGACAGGTGGTCCATCTCGGTCAATTTCATCAACCGCTTGGCTACCTGTTTGTTGTATGGGAGAGGTAGTGATGGCTTTGTAGACATCCACGTGAAGTTCGCGAAGTAGGCTCGTTCTCTGATGATGGTCCTTATCCTGGTCACCATGGAATTAGGGGAAGTCCCGATACAACCATCTGCTGCAACAAAGATTTTTGCATAGGACGTGGATCCGTCCGGGCATGATACATTGAAGCCGTCCTTGTCGTCTCGTATCCACGAGCTATTGTTTAGTCTGCAATTGAACTCATCATTGTCAAAGGGATAAAGCTTATCCAGACAATTTTCACTTGTATGGGAGAGAGCACCGTCTAGCACTATACCTAACTCGCATGAATCCATTAAGTTTTTATGGAATTCAAATGAGTCAGCTGTACATATTTTTCTATCCATTGCGTCTGAACAGTGAGTTAATTGATTTAAGTCTTTAATGACTGTATATGTTTCCTTGTCTGGGGAAATCAATACGTGTCCTGTCAAACTGGATATTACTGGATTTGAGTGATTCGTCATGAAAGTCGGAAATGGTGATATCCTGTAAGATTGCCAGGCATCAGAAGAATCAAAGGGAATTGTAATCATAATCTTGTTATTTTCAACGCTTACTGTAATTAGGCTGTAATAAAATTCTAACCTACGTTCGTCTAACAAAGGAACATAGCCTAGTTATCCCGTCTGTTCTCCAGAACTAACTTTAAGTATTTTATAGGCAACAAATGGGGCGACAGTACACCTTTAGTTGCTAACGTGATAGCTTCTACATAATCCTTGGATTTCTCAATGAAATGTGCAATTCTGTTATGTATGTGATTTATTTTTGAATCATAATACGTTAACGTTGCCAACAAATCCTGTACTTCCATAATCTGACTGATATTACTGGAATGTTCATTTACTAAATCCATAATTTGATTGATTGAAGCTAACTGATTCCTTAGTTCTGACATAATCAATTCATCTTCATGAGTCAAGAACTCAATTTTCTTATTTTGATTACTAATCTTAAGACGATTGGAAATTCCTAAACCTAAACTTGCAATAGACCCAAAGATGTTTAATGCAGCAAAAATAAACGGGTTTCGTCTTTCTTTATGTTCGTGCCCTACAGTCCACATCAAAAGGTCACGAGCCAAGGATTCTGTCTCGTAAGTCTTATTTTGCAAGTCATCACATAGCATCTCTGCAACTTCTAGTGTCGATCCAAGCGAACTCTCTGTAGTCAAATGAAAATGTCTTCTATGCAACTCATCTAATGAGACAGCAAACCTTGAAATGGCGCTTTTTAAGCTAGTGACATCATTCTCTGGAAGAAAAATTGCTTGCATATGCACTTCGACAACTATGTTGCTTGATGTAATAAAAACGTCTTCTTGTCTTTCAACTATAGTGCCATATTTAAAATCTATACTTTTAGTTTTAGAGCTCGTCCCATACGAGAAAAATGTCTGAGTGAACAATATCACTCCCAACAACAAAAAATTCATCTTGGAAACCTGTAACGAGAAAAATATATGTAATTACTCCTGTATTAAGAAGAAAACTTTTAATCAAACAAATAAAAATTTTTCCCTCACTTCTTTCCCTCTTTTTTTTTTTTTTTTTTTTTTTTTTTTTAATTTCTTATGTGAGCCAATGGTACGATTCTCTCATCCGTGGGTTGGGATACGTTTTGAACTCTAAACCTATTGGCCGTTAATGTTTCCAAAATGTTAAATTTGCCTTCAAACTTAGGTGTTAGTTTATAATTGAGTCCTTTACGTACATTTATCTGTATATATACATTATCACCCACAGTATATGTTTTACTGTAGTTGGCATCGCTATTTTA
>NC_090755.1:46536197-46541197 GCF_036898095.1 Palaemon carinicauda | reverse complement strand
TGAAATGTGCAATTCTATTATGTATATGATCTATTTTTGAATCATAATACGTTAACGTTGCCAATAACTCTTGTACTTCCATAATCTGACTGATATTACTAGAATGTTCGTTCACCAAACTCATAATTTGATTGATTGAAGCTAACTGATTCCTTAGTTCTGACAAAATCAATTCATTTTCATGAGTCAAAAACTCAATTTCCTTATTTTGATTACTATTCTTAAGACAATTGGAAATCCCTAAGCCTAAACTTGCAATAGAACCAAAGATGTTTAGTGCAGCAAAAATAAATGGGTTACGTTTTTCAAAGTTATCGTGTCTTACTGTCCACATCAAAAGGTCACGAGGCAAAGATTCTGCCTCTTAAGTCTTATTTTGCAAGTCGTCGGACAGCATCTCTGACACTTTTAGTGTCGATGCAAGCGAACTCTCTGTATTAAAAGGAAAGTGTCTTCTATGCATTTCATTTAATGAAACAGCAAACCTTGAAATGGCGCTCTTTAAGCTAGTGACGTCATTCTCCGGGAGAAAAATTACTTGTAAGCGTACTTCAACAACTATGTTATTTGATGTAATAAAAACGTCTTCTTGTTTTTCTACTATAGTGCCATATTTAAAATCTATACTTTTAGTTTTAGAGCTCTTCCCACACGAGAAAAATGTCTGAGCGAACAATATCACTCCTAACTATAAAAACTTCATCTTGGAAACCTATAATGAGAAAAATATGTGTAATTACTCCTGTATTAAGAAGAAAAAACTTTTAACCTATAAGGTTCACAAAAATAAAAAAAATAAAAATTTTTCCCTCACTTCTTTCCCTCTTATTTTAATTTCTTAAGTGAGCCAATGCTACGATTCTCTCATCAGTGGGTTGGGATACGTTTTGAACTCTAAACCTATTGGCCGTTAATGTTTCCAAAATGTTAAATGGGGCTTCAAACTTAGGTTTTAGTTTATAATTAAGTCCTTTACGTACATTTACCTGTATGTATACATTATCACCCACGGTATATGTTTTAGTTGGCTTCGCTATTTTATCATGATTCCTTTTCATTATGATTTGTGATTCTTCTTAATTCTTTTGAAGAATATCAAAACGACTTTTGCTTGCATTCTTTTAAAGGATTTGATAAATTAGTTGTAGGCGTTAATACATGGAAAGGCGTTCTAACTGGGGTACCATACAATGCCTCTTGCGGTGACATTTTAATTGATATATGATATGAGTGATTCAGAGTACTCAGTACCGCAGGTATTGCAATATCCCAGTTGGGGTCTGATCCCCCTAGTGTTACTCTTAATATATTTAAAACCTTCCTATTCGCTCTTTCCACTAGCCCATTCGACTCTGGGTGATAGATCATAGTATTGATTTTCTTTATGCTAAGGAATTCACACAATGAGGTAAGGAAATGATTATTAAATTCTCCACCCGAGTCTGAAATTATCATGTGTGGAATTCCATGTTTACAAATGTAACACTCATAAAACTTCCTAGCGCATTCAATCGCAGTTTTAGTTTTAAGCGCTATTAGTTCTGTATATCGAGTCAAAGCATCTACAATTACTAAGAGGTGCTTATTTCCTCTGTCTGACTCGTAAAATCCTGTTAATAAATCTAAATGTATCCTTTCAAAGGGTTGATTGGGCACGGGATAAGCCCCTAGGCTGACAGGTGTTTCCGTGTGCCCTTTGTTTTCCTGACAAGTGCGACAATTAGCTATGTGTTTTTTTATATCTGTAAGCATCGTATGCCAATAAAACAATGATTTGGCTTTCTGTGACATTAATGAGAACCCCGGGTGTCCATGCAATGGATTTGCATGCAACCAATTTAGGACAGTGGATATAAGTGAGATTGGTACTACTACCTGGTCGTTAGTCACATGTGGTGTATTGCGGGTTTTCCTTGTCACGGATCTACACAGAATATTGTCTTTGATTATATAATTCTGCTGCGTATACTTTATATATTCATTTTCCTTACGATTGCCTTCCAAAGCATTTATAATTTTTTCTAATATCTGACCTTTTCTTTGCTCAGTCTGTAATAATTCAGCACTCCAGCCCAGATCTTCTTTTTCAGATATAGTTTTAACAATAGGCATGGATGTTGATATATCTATTAATTCAGCTAAAGGCTCCGTACAAGATGACACGGGGTTGCGTGATAATGCATCAGCAATGATATTTGTTTTCCCTGGTAAATACCCGATTCTCGCGCCAAAGTCTTGAATGATCAAATGCCACCGAGTTTGTTTGGGGCTGTGGCTGAAGCCTTTAAAGAAGTCGGTTAGTGGTTTATGATCAGTAAGAACCTCAACGGGATAACCGTAT
Organism: Palaemon carinicauda; assembly: GCF_036898095.1. Taxonomy (NCBI): domain Eukaryota; kingdom Metazoa; phylum Arthropoda; class Malacostraca; order Decapoda; family Palaemonidae; genus Palaemon; species Palaemon carinicauda. Next base: position 46,538,856 of record NC_090755.1, on the reverse strand, counting down.
ATTATGAACTTAAAATGCACTAGTGAATTAACAATAGCTAGCCCTTCCTTGTCTATTACTGCATACTTACTTTCGGAAGTTCTCAGTTTTCGAGAATAAAAAGCTATCGGGAAAAATTGTTTATCATATTGCTGAAGCAATACACCACCTACTCCTAAGTCTGAGGCGTCTGTTGCAATGAAGAATTCCTTACTGAAATCAGGAAATTTTAAGATAGGAGAACTACACAGTTCATCTTTCAAGGTATTAAACGCCTGTTGATGCTGCTCAGACCATATGAAATCTACGCCCTTCTTCGTAAGATCAGTTAGGGGAGCGGCTATTATTGAATAATTGCGTATAAAACGCCTGTAATATCCACTACACCCCAGAAATTGCTGTATTCCCTTGACGTTAGTAGGTATCGGAAAGTTACGGATAGCCGACACCTTATCATGGACTACTTTAAGGCCTTGGCTTGACACCGTAAAACCCAAATAGACTAATTCTGTTTTGAAAAATTCACACTTACTAATCTTTACCCTTAAGTTATGTTGTGTTAGTCTCTGTAGTACTAGTTCTAATTTACGTAGATGTTCTTCTAAGGTATTGGAAAAGATTACAAGGTCGTCCATATAAGCATGCAATATATCCCTTAGTAAGTCTCCAAACACTATGTTAATCATTCTTGTAAATGTTATGGGAGCACAACGTAAACCAAAAGGCATCCGTAAAAATTCATAATGTCCCCTGGCTGTGCTGAAGGCTGTGTATGGGATACTATTTTCTTCTAATGATATCTGGTGAAAGCCTTTAAGTCCAAACTGGTAAAATATTTATTCTGAACAAAGATAAATTATCGTCAGTACATGGCACTGGGAATCGATCAGGGATCGTCTCCTCATTTAGGCGACGAAAATCTACGCAGATACGCCATGTTCGATCTTTTTTTCGGTACAACTATAAATGGAAAATTATAAGGGCTGTTCGATTTCCTAATGACTCCTTCTTCTAGCATTTTACCTACTTCATCATTTATTTTATTCTGGAATTTCATAGGGAGTCTGTACGAGGGTACATAGATAATTTTCTGCTTGTCCTTTAACCTTATTTGATGCTCGATCACATCTGTTTTTCCTAAGGATCCATCCGTAGTGGAAAAAACATCATGATACTCAGTTAAAAGTCCAAAAAATTTCTTCTTCTTGAATGTCTTTATTGATTTTATTTTTAATAGATTGCAAAAGGGATTCATCCGCAACTGATTGAGCGTGATTGATTTCAGCAACGGTATGAATACGATGTTTATAAACTTCTACATCCAAGATATGTTTATTTTCGTGAATTACTAAAGTGGTATTTAATCTCCATGATCAGTAAAGCATTACTAGTTAGGACCACCCCTACAACGTTGGTTTGTTGTGAGCAATCAGACGAAAATCTCCCACCATCACCAATCCGCAGATGCCAGCGTGGTGATGAAGCTGACCAAACCAAGATATGAATTGACATGTCTGAGTCATTTGTCTTGCAGTGAACTAGAATGCAGAAGACCTAAATACGCAGGAATATATTTAATGTTTTTAACATAAAATATATGATAAAAATATTGGAATATGCATTTCAGTAATTATAAAAAATTCCAGTAATCTCTCTCTCTCTCTCTCTCTCTCTCTCTCTCTCTCTCTCTCTCTCTCTCTGAAATATAGGTAATCGGAGTGCAATTTAATTATTCCTCTTTTATCATATGATTGAAGGAAAGTTTATTATTTCAATTTGAAAATTCTGAAATAAAAATTTAAGTCTGTGATAATCTGATAAATTGCTAATTTGCAGAGCTTACTTTTAATTTTCAGAGCTTACTTTGAAAATTCTACCTTTTTCATTAACGAATGAGGAATATATCAGTATATTTTAAATTGGATATAAATTTCAATTTCATTATTTTAGAGCCTTAACTAACGTTTTATCTAAAAGAAAAATATTGAAGCATATGACAAAATATGGTATAACTGCATTGAGCCAGAGCCCAGGAGGGGAACTAGATACTAATTTTGTGAACATTGATTTGGAGGGGAACTAGATACTAATTTTGTGAACATTGATTTTAAAGTCCTAATTGAAGACATAATTGCTGAAGTGAAGACTGCAAAATGTATGGCACTCAAGAAAGATTTTTCCTTCCAATTCATTTTTCAATTCATGTCAATAACTAGAAAACAATCTTGCTAGTGTCAAAGTAGAATACTTGTCCAACTGTTGATTCTCTGATGAACGGCTGATCACCAAGTTACAATAATGCTAGTGATATGTCAGGGAAATATAATGGAGTTCAAGCAGTCATCCGTGAATAATATCCTTTAGCTGAGTAAATACTTTACAGTGCTCATTCATCTACTTGGTTGGCAGTGCCACAGCATGTTGTTGCGTTGAAACTGTTTCTTTCTTTGGTATTATTAAAAAAGTAGACACATTTCTGTCTGGCTCCACATATTGGAAGTTGCAAAAAGTTCAAATGGATCTAGTAAAAGTCATTTGGCAAAATCCTTGTCAGAGACCCGTTGTTCAGTAAGGAATGATGGCTAAAACTGAACTACTTAATAATTATTACAATTTTGGAAACTCTTCATGAGGATGCGGATCAGGGTAAGGACACACAAGATGAGGCAGAACAATTTGC
>NC_090755.1:46443697-46528697 GCF_036898095.1 Palaemon carinicauda | reverse complement strand
TTGTATTTCAAACCAGTCCTCATTTTCAGTCTTTGTTTTCACTCTGGATCTGATGTTTTGATTGGTGTTATAAATTGCTCTTGTTAGTTTTTCAGGAACCCCCATAATATCTATCTCTCAATATGCATCCCATATCTTTTGCCTTAGCACTCGATAAAATGCTTTCTCTAGGTCTATAAAAGCAATATATAATTTTCGGGGTGAAGACCATGTCTGATGTTCCTCTTTCCCGTCTGAAACCACTTTGCCACTCACCTAACTTTAGTTCTACACATTCTCTTCATCTCTTCTCAAGTATTCTGTCATACACATTGAATGCACGTGTCATAAGAGATATACCTCTGTAATTGGAACATTCCATTTTATCTACATTTTTGTAGATGGGGTACATTAAATGTCTTTGTCATTCCTCAGGGGTGTTGTCTCCATTCCATAGCAAGTTCGTTAATTCCAGGAGCCATATTACTCCATCTTGTCCCATATGTTTAAGTAGTTCCATGGGTATCGTATCTAAACCAGGGGCCTTGCCATTTTTCATTCTCTTGAGAGCATCTTTCAGTTCCATCTCTGATATGTCAGGCTTATTACTCTGATTAACATTATTGTTGGTGATACTTGATAGTGTTTGAAAATAGTTTTTCCAACCTAATTCTATATCTCTGGTCTCGGTGAAGATTGCGCTATTCCTTGGGTCTTTGATTACAGAAGTGGGTGGTTGAGACTTCCTTCTGTAATTTTTGGCTGTGTTTTATATATATATATATATATATATATATATATATATACATACATATATATATATATATATATATATATATATATATATATATATATATATATATATATATATATATATATATATATATATATATACGTTTTCTGGTTCTGGTTCCCGGGTCTCACCTTCTGCGAGTGCTTCTATTCTCTCTGTTTCTCTACTGGCTTCCTTATAGTTGTTTTGATCTTCTAATCTTCTAGTTTTCATCCATTTCCAAAAGAGTCTCATTTTAATAGCAACAGATGATTTAAGTGCAGGAGTCCACCAAGGCGTTTGTTTTTTCTTTCTTCCACTGATAGTTTTCGTTTCCACTACATTTGTAGCATTATCCAAAATTGCTGTTTTGAAGCTATTCCACTTCTCATTTGAATCATTACTTTCCTGTTGTGTTTGCCTGGCTCTGGTTATTCCACTTTTATAACTTTCCTGGCATTCATCATCTTTTAGATTTTCAAGAATAAATCTCTCTCCTGTCTCGAACACCAACAGATATAAATATTTCATTAGAGGGGCAAGCATTAAAACAGTGTAGAAACTTTAAATATTTAGGAGCTGTATTTTTATGTCATCAAAAATGCAAAGGCCCACCATCAGATGCAATACAATTTTTGTACAGAATCTGAAAGCTTCATATGCAATATAGAAAGCCAATGAGTCCAGATTTTGTATTGGATTTTAAGGTGTCCTTACCACCTAGAAGTATCAATGAACTGAAATATATTTCTGCTTTTATTAAAAGATATTCAATATCATTCGCATTACTTTTTTGAATTCGGCATTTAAATCATTTGGTATTTAGATTTCGAGAATTCAATATGTCAAGTAAGGTATTGAATACCAATACAAAATCAACTGTAGCTTTACTTCCCTCAAATTCACTTATTTTTTCATCAATCAGAACCTCTAAGAAGATGCAACCGGTTCACCCAGAAACTGTACCGCTAACTTAACGTTCGTTTTATCCTTATCACATGCATGAGCAGCTCTGAACTTATTACCTGAATGGATTTCCTCTTTTTCTTGGAGTCTGTAAAACTGTTCTATGTACTCCCATTTCACATAATTTTCATTCTTGTAAAGGAAAATTTTTTTATCTTCAAAACGATTTTTCACAAGTTTTATCCTGTGACCTGGATCGGTCTATCGAAACAATTGTCACATTTAAAGTACGATTACTCGTTTTATTTATAAATGGTATCATAATCATATTGTGTGAATGCTTACGTTCAACAACAAAAAACTTGAAATCTATAACTACTCTTTATCGATTCATGTGTTATAAAGTCATATATTTAAAACTGGATAATGATATTTGTTATACTTGTAAAAAATACTGTGACACCTAGTTCAGGTGAGGTAGCGAACCCACGGTGGTCAGCCTGGGCTTCAATTGCCATTCCTAATCAAGGAAGTTTAATACCAGAATGTGCCCTATTCCTGGATTTGTGAAGCCGACCCGCGTGTAAGACAAAAAGCTCACTCACCTGTAGCATCACCTACCAAAGTACGATGTTTAATAAAGTGGCGATAGAATAATCGTTTCAGAAGGTCATGAGCCCTTATTTTATTGCTTAAAGGATGCCTAGTTCGTGTTCTGCATACGGATGCACTCAAAGACTCAGCATAACCTTGAATCTATTGGTTACATTGCTTTTAGCTGTTTCGAAGGAAAAGCTTCTGTCCTCCTCTGCATTAATGCCTTAGGAATTGACAGATTAATTTCAGTGGTCACGCATTAAATTCCCTTTTAAGAGTGCATCTACATATATTATATTAAGCTGATAATTGTTGCTTGTAGCAATTTAATAGGATAAGATTCTGTCCTCCCCTACCATATTTGTGCATTTCTATCATGTCTTCGTTCCTGGAATGAATGTGTTCTTGTTTTTTCTGTATGTTGTATTGATAATATATTTTGTAAACATATATCTTTGTTAATATAGAATTTCAATTTCCTTATGATGAAAAGATGATAAAGTCAGAATTTCTAAATGTAAGGATATGACGGTCATGAGGCGGGCAAAGAATTGGGTCCTTTCTGCCCTACACTATGTATGGCATTTATAGTCTATTAGAAAGCTTTCGATTTTGTCAAACCTTCAGCAGTAATGAAAGGTCTTCAAATATAAACGAATTTTATGTTAGAGTACTTGAAAATATCTAAATGGGATGTACACCAATCCTAAAACTACATAAAAATAATGAATAAATTCTAATTCAGAAAGGAGTTAGACAGATAGAACCCATCTCTAATAAATTACTCACAGCATGTCTTGAAGAGATTTTTAAGAATTTATATTTGGAAAATGTAGGAATTAATATCTATGGGGAATATCCTAACAACTTGAGATTTACAGATGACATAATTCTATTTAGTGAATCATGGGAGCAAAAGGCAAATAATATTATGAAATTTGAATAGAAAAAGCAAAGATCTATGACGGAAATGCAAAGAAACAAATCGGGGTTATGGACGAATCTTTAGAGATTGTTAATGAGTATCCGTACTTATGAGAGAGAGTAAGTGTTTCCCTTGGACATGAGACCAACATTAAAAAAAGGATAAGCATAGGCAGGGAACCATGCTAGGCGGTAAAACATGGTAGGCAGTTCAACCATGCTAGGCGGTGAACTTTGCTAGGTGGTAAACCGTATTAGGTGGTTTAATCATGCAAGGCAGTAAACTGTGTTAGGCAGTTTAACCATGCTAGGAGGTATATCTTAGCAATCCATGTTTGCCAAAGGTTATACGAGTATAAGTGAAGGAGCGACCTAGTGAAATAACAAGAACTTTAGGAGTGGAGGGAAGTCCACCGCCCCCTTTATATCCCAATGATGTCAGTAGCAGCAGGGTGGCAGATTGGGTTTAAGGCAATAAATAAGATGCCTCTTTGGTTTCTACACTTGATGCTTTGCGGATGATCTTACTGGAATTAGTATGGACCGGAAGGGGTTCCTTGCCTCATTTAGATAGGAACTGTATATCACAAGGAACTGGTTAGCCTTTGATGAATTTAGCCAATGAATCCTCTATGGATTTACACAGACAATTAAAAGAGAAAATGACAGAATGACCCCTAGTCTGGGGCGTAGGAGTCTGCTAAGAATCTCCTGGTTTATAATTACTAAAAAAATTTAAAATTCGTAATTGGAATCTTGGAACCATGAATCAGATTGGGAAGTTACCTCAAGTGGAGAATGAATTTATGAAATATGGTTTAGATATCTTGGCCCTAAGTGAAACACTTTTTAAGGGGATTGGTAAAGAAATCTTAGACCAAGGCAATATAGAAATCTACTCAAGAAGAACAGGTGGAGTTGAAAGAGGAGAGGTTGGAATGATAATGACACCAAGAGCAGAAAGGGCATTAACGGAATGAAGAGCTGTAAATAGCTGATTGTTACTTGTAAAGTTAAGATTAAATCAGTGCAATATGAGCATAATATATTGCTATACACCAGCAACTGATTCCCCTGAAGAAAGGAAAGATGAATACTATGAAGAACTGACAAGTGTAATCGATGAGATCCCAGGGAGACATAAGAAAATTTTAATAGATGACTTCAATGCTAAAGTTGGGAGGAATAATCAAATTACAGAGAATGTGATGGGTGTTGAGTCTTTGCGAAGTTGAAAATAAAATTAGAGCATATTTCGTAAGTTTTTGTTCAACAAACAATCTTTTCATTGGAGATACTCTTTTCCAGCACAAGGAAATCTACAAATATGCATGAACTTCGCCAAGTGATAATTACAAACATCAATTAGATCACATAGCAATTAATAAAGAGAGAAGGAGGACTCTGAGAAATGTAAGAATCTATAGAGGTGCAGATATTGGTAGTGATCACTAGCTCTTCATTTCCACACTGAAATTAAATCTGAAAGCACGCAACAGAAATGTAAATAGAAAACCTAGGTTTGATAAAACTAAGCTTCTAGAAGATGAGCAGAGAGAAACATTTTCAATTGAATGTAGGAATTGATTTGCAGTCTTAGAGACTTTAAGAGACGAATAGCAGACAATTAAGCAAGAATGGTGTGAAATTAAGAACATATATCAGTCAGTTGGTAGTGAAATTTTGGGACATGCAGTTATAAGGAGTAAACCAAGGATATCAAATGATACTTGAGATACTATAAAGAGGAGATAAAGACAAAAATTTATTGTTGAAAAGTTCTGAAGCGTAATGAAAATTACAAGGTAGAGCATGCTGAGTATTCCAGTATTGATAGTGAGGTCCAAAGAAAAGCCAGGAATGATTGGAGAAAATATTCAGACAGGAAAGTAGATGAGGCTGACAAAGCTATGAATTCACGGAGTGACTATGGTGTAAGAATTGCTCATAAAACTATTAATGAAATCTCTACGGGGGATAAAATGAAGAAGCACACACCAAACAAAGAGAGAGATGATCTGTTGTAAAAACAGAAGATGAAGAAAGGCTATGATGGATAGAACACTTTAACGAGGCCATGAATAGGAGATATGAAGGGAATAATTTCATTGAAATAACTAAAGCTGAGGAAGACCGTCATGTGCCCATGAATGAATTCACTGTGTTTGAAGTTGAAGCTGTCCTTAAAAACTCAAGATAGAATAACAGCTGAGATGATTTTAGCCAAAAATGAAGTGACTCCCAGAATACTTACAAGATTATTTTATAGAATGTGGCATAAAGAAGAAAAACCTGATGAATGGGAGCTAGGAGACTTAAGGAAAATGGCAAAAAAAATAAAGGAGATCTGACTAAATGAAATAATTACAAAGCATTACACTTACGTAAGTCGTCATGAAAATATATAGCTTGCTCATACTAAAGAGATTAGAGAGAAAAATTGATAAAGTGCTGAGAGATGAACAAGCTGGACTTCGAAAAGGTAGAAGTTATACTGACCAAATTTTCATTCAGAGACATGATGATGATGATGATTATGATGATAAGCATTCAATTTCTGTCTATTGTGTTATAAAAAGCCAAATATTTCAGAGTGAGAATGACCATCTCTCCAGTTGGCATATATATATATATATATATATATATATATATATATATATATATATATATATATATATACATATATATATATATATATATATATATATACATATATATATATATATATATATATATATATATATATATGTACATACACACACACACACCCACATATATATATATATATATATATATATATATATATATATATATATATGTACATATATATATATATATATATATATATATATATATATATATATATGTGTGTGTGTATATATATTTATATAAATATTTACTTAGAAATATATATATATATGTATATATATAAATATATATATATATATATATATATATATATATATATATAGATATATATGCATATAAATATATATAAATATATATATATATATATATATATATATATATATATTTATATGTATAAATATATACTTATAAATATATACATATATATATATATATATATATATATATATATATATATATATATATTTATATATACATGCATATATGCATGTATAAATAAACATATATATATATATATATATATATATATATGTATATATATGTAAATATATATATATATATATATATATATATATATATATATATATGTATATATAGATATATAGATATATACATATATATACATATATATATATATATGTTTATTTATACATGCATATATGCATGTATATATAAATATATATATATATATATATATATATATATATATATATATATATATATATGTATATATTTATAAGTATATATTTATACATATAAATATATATATATATATATATATATATATATATATATTTATATATATTTATATGCATATATATCTATATATATATATACATATATATATATATATATATATATATATATATATATATTTATATATATACATATATATATATATATATTTCTAAGTAAATATTTATATAAATATATATATATATATATATATATATATATATATATATATATATACTGTATATATATATATATATACTGTATGTATATATCGATATATATATATATATATATATATATATATATATATATATATATATATATATATATATATATATGTATATATATGTTTATATATACATCCATATATGCATGTATATATAAACATATATATATATATATATATATATATATATATATATATATATGTGTGTGTGTGTGTGTGTGTGTGTGTGTGTGTGTATTATTATAGGATTATGGCTCCCGGGCCTGGATACCAAATAGTATATTATACTATGCCTCGTAACCTGGAACCAAACATATAATATAATATATACTATGACTGGGAAGTTAATCAACCTCTCGAATTCCAAACTCATTTGTTTGCTTTCACATTAAAACTGTTACATTCAAAACATTAATTCACGAATTCCGAGACAGTTAAAAAACTCCCAGACAGCAATATACAAAAAATTAAATATCCAAAGGTCTCTTAAGTTCAGTCAAAACTAAACTAGGTATTTATTCTTAAGAATTATTTAAAACTTACTGTGGTTCTTAACAGGATACGAGCGTATCTAATTATTAACAATGGTGATTGGAATAATACACTCTTTACAAAAGTTAATATATTTCATATAAATTACAATAATTTGAAAAGAATTTACATAATAACAAAATAAATCACTTGAAATATTAAGTTTGAACAAAACTTAGATTAAGACAAAAATGTTACAATATGAAAATTATATGATGAATTGACTTTAAATGTTAAATATGAATAAACCTTAGACTAAGAGAAAAGAAATATTGCAATGAAAATTATACAAATGCTTGAAATTAAATCTGAATAAGACAATATTCAAGTTTGATACTTAATGAAAATGGATAAGAAGATCACAATACAAATACCTAACCTTTCTACGGGGCCCGTTACAAAAAGTCTTAGAGAATTTTAATAAGTACTCCCTATACACGGTACATGCGGGCACAAAATCACTTTGGAGAGGGCACCCTACAGTTATTGAACACTTTTAAAATGTTACTCAGAGCAGAGAGAGAGGCAGGGATGGCGATGGCTTAAGGCTAGACTCTCTATCAGTCTCTGTAACACTGGGGGTTGCCTTTATAAGAGATTTAGCTACTTCCAGAAGATTCCAAGATTGAGGTCTGGTAGCGTGGGGGCTGGCCCAAGGGTGTCAGAGTTACCAAGTATCACTCTCTTGTATGCTTTCTCGCGCAACAGGGAGAAGAAATCTGGGTTTCCTGGGTAATTATTACACACCGCGAGGCAATTCTCTGTTAGCTAGCTCCGCTCACCCTTTGTCTCCGAAATAAAAAAAAGATATCCTATCAGTAGGTCTTTCGCTAAATTTCTAAAGCACATGGTACACTTCGTATTCTCTCACAAACATGACGCAATACCTCATAAAAATATAAAAGAACTTTACATAAGCTCTTGTTCATGATCTCATAACACTCTCAAACCGTTTACATAAGACTTCATAACACAATAATGTGATATAAAAGGTTAATTCTTAAAAATAACGTAAATTTACATATACTATCTTAAATAAAGATTACAATGAAAATAACAACGAAAGTCTTATGTAACTTACATATTAAACTTGAATCTGCACGAGGAGAACTCATCTTAAGAGCTGGCTAACCTCTCTTCAATGAACAAGTAAAATAAAAAAAAAATAATGAATAAACTATTGTATTTACTCTACACTAGTCCAGCTTCGTAATAATACACACACACACACACACACACACACACACATATATATATATATATATATATATATATATATATATATATATATATATATATATATATATATATATATATTCCAGGTAATTCACAAATACCTTTTCATTATCGAATTTGCTCGGCTACAGGATTATAGATCCATGGATCCGTGCTCCTGTGACAGAACAAATTTGATCCTGTCATTTTCAAGGAGACAGTTGCATCAGGATTGATATAAACCCCTGGCGTTTGGCCCTATCTGGGGATTGTAGTCACATCCAGAGAATCCACAACTCTGTAAAGTCACTGTCATTTCACGCATGGTGGATATCCAGCATCTTTTCCGAGTAAAATGCTTTTCACGACTCACTGCAGAGGAGATGTGTGGATATCTGCAAAGATCCTTTGCAGCAGTTTTTAATTTGTTCACTGTTTTGAATAATTCTGCCAATTCAATTTCATCGCTCTTTTATTTTAGCGTTGTTTCTTTTTTTTTTATCTAAGGTTTTTGGTGTTTTCTGATAATTATCCTCGATCTTGTTAAGAAACTTTTCCAATATAAATGACGTTGAATTATTGTGTGGGTGTATATATATATATATATGTATATATATATATATATATATATATATATATATATATATATATATATATATATGTATATATATATATATATATATATATATATATATATATATATATATATATATATATATATATACATACATATATATATTATATATAAATGTGTGTATGTATGTAGGCTATGTATATATACATTCATTATATATAATATATTTACATATACACATTTATGTACAGTATATATACACACATACACACACACAAATATATATATATATATATATATATATATATATATATATATATATATATATATATATATATATACATACATATATACATATATATAGATATATATAGAGATATATATATATATATATATATATATATATATATATATATATATATATATATATATATGTGTATGTATATATATATATATATATATATATATATATATATGCGTGTGTGTGTGTGTGTTTATCTGTGTGTTTGTGTTAATAGATATATGATAAAAATTTAAAAACAGTTCACAAATGATTGAAAGAGATGATATACCGATACACGAAACGAACAATGGAAAACCTGATTTGGGCTTAAGACTATAGTGGAAACAAAGCTATTCAATTAACCTCTCAGGTAATTGCATTATACCAAACGTGAAAAAATCAATAGAATAAAACTTTCCCTGTTTTGGCTTCAAACAATGTTTCCAAATTGGACAATACGAATTTTTGAGTAGGATTTGGTTATGCAAGCGATCCTATTGAGACGCTTCTTCAGAATACTAGACGTCCATAAAAGGACGCAATATCTACTCATAGTCCCATTTCAAATGATATTATCTGGAGTTGAATTTCCTTTTTTCCGGATATGATCGGCATTATGATATTATACTCGTCATTGCCGAGGTTTGTGTGGCCATGCGTGGCCACTAATGCTTGTTGTTATTTCCTTGAAATGGGAAATACCATTAGATGCCTTCCTAAGGTTATGAAGAAATAATTTCTAAGAGACTTGAGAAACAGGTGAATGAATATCTAAAGTAACATTCAATGTTTTATATATTCAAAATTTATTAAGCATATCAATAATAATATTCAATCAAATATGAAACTTCATGAATCTAAAAATTTGCATAAGCTTCATGGAGTGACGAAGAAAGACTTTAAAATAGCATTATTCTTGAATAATAATTGGTCTTTGCACATATACCAGACTTGGTAAATTTTCAGTCATAGCCTTTGATCTGTCACCTTTTCCAGCATCTAATAAATCGAGGCATTTCATCAATATAATTTATTTCGATATTCTTATCATCACAATATATTTACCATAACTAATTTGGCCTTCTCTGTAAGAGTTGAGTTCGACTCACTAGGCTGAATAATAATAATAATAATAATAATAATAATAATAATGATAATAATAATAATAATGATAATAATATTGTTAATAATAATAATAATAATAATAATAATGATAATAATAATAATAATAATAATAATGATAATTAAAATAACAATAATAATAATAACAAAAATAATAATAATAATAACAATATCATACGCAAATGTTAAGCCTCTTTTATGACACCAAATGTTTGACTTTTTATTATATGTAATGATTTCAAATTTATTAAATCTGCGGCCGTGGTTGTCGATTGGATACGTCCCTGTCTAGGAATGTGTTGGGTGGGGGTTCAAGACGAATTGAAGCTCGATAGTTTTTAATATTGTCTGTAACATCACCATTATCATGAGCTAATTGTGGGGCATTTTGGTGGAGCCTATAGGACTACCTCATAAGTTAGAAGCCATTGGCTGGCCCTTCGTGGTCCTAGGTTGATGGAGAGGGGCCTTGGACGTTGATCATATACATATATGATCAGTCTCTAGGGCATTTTCCAGTTTCTTGCCTCTGCCATTCAAGAGTGACATTTAAACCTTTATTCATTTCAATATATTCATCATATTTATTAGTTTAATTGTTTTCAGCGTGTCTGCTGATTTTGCTATAAATAACTCCCACTCATATCTAATCATTTTACATTTTATCATGACCAATTATTTCATCACACGTAATATGAATATTACTACCATACCCAATGTCTGGATATTTTTATCATACCTAGTAATGCAGATATATAATTAACGTTTTATAACATAAAATAAATGATGAAAGATATTGCAATATTCATTTCAGTAGTAATAAAAAATTCCTATAATCTCTCTCTCTCTCTCTCTCTCTCTCTCTCTCTCTCTCTCTCTCTCTCTCTCTCTCTCTGAAATAAAGATAAAGGTAATAGGAGAGGAATTTAATTGTTCTTATTTCATCATATGATTGATTAAAGTTCTATTATTTCAATTTGAAAATTAGGAAATAAAAACTCCTAATAAATCTATGATAATCTGACAAATGGCTATTTCATTGATGGGAAATGTATTACTTTTACAGAGCTTACTTTGAAAAGAAATTACTTTTTTTTATCAACAAATGAGGAATTTATCAGTATATCTTAATTTTGTATAAATTTTAATTTCATTATTTTAAAACCTGAGCCAGAGCCCGGGAGGGGAACTAGATGCCAGTTTTGTGAAAATGTATTTAAAAGTCAATGTTTAACTGAGGAATGCCATATGGAGAAGTGATAATGGTGAATGAAGAATTTTTTCGAGGCAAAGATAAGTTTATAATTGGATTCAATGACGGGGGAAATGCATCATTTCTAATTTCTTGCATTGAAAAAGGTAAAATACACAAACGATCATTATAGAAAATGCAAAATTTAATCATCCTTCAGTCAAGCTCATGAACTAAACAACAAGTAGGCTACTTTACTGTAAATCTGTACTAGAACGTATCATACATGTGATATTATTTTTGGGTAAGAGGGCTAACACTCAGAGGTCAAAATAACATTATTGGATATAAAGAAAATGTTTTCTTTTTTTTAGAATTCTGTAATTATTGGCTAAGTAAGACTTTTTTTAGCGTGTGATTTATATAAATTTGGCAATTATGGTAGGGGTCTCGTTTCATATATATCTTAGACAATATGTGAGGAGTTCATTGTAGACATAACTGCTGAAGTGAAGACTGCAAAATGTTTTGGAATCATTGTTGATTCAACACACGATTTGCAACATTCTTATCAGCTAACATTCATATCGAGATATGATGATCCCAATAAGTATGTCACTCAAGAAAAAATTTTCAAATTCATTTCAATAACTAATAAACAATCTTGCTGGTGTCAAAGTAGAATACTTGTCCAACTATAGATTCTCTGATGAACTGCCGATCACAAAGTTACAATAATGCAAGTGATATGTCAGGGAAATATAATGGAGTTCAAGCAGACATCCGTGAGTGAAATCCTCTAGCTGAGTACATACTTTACAGTGTTCATTCGCTAAACTTGTTGGCAATGCTACAGCAAGTTGTTGTGGTGATACAGTTTCTTTCATTGTTATTGTTCAAAGAGAACACAAATTTATGCTTTGTTCCACCAAGTGTTGGCGCAGTTGCAAAACGTCCAGGTGGTTCTAGCTCAAAGTGTTTGCCTAAAATCCGGGAATGATTTTTCTCGAAATCATTTAACTTTTCAATTTTTGGATCCTCACAAACTTTGTCGAAAAACTCAGATGAATTAAAATCGGAAATGTCTGCTGGTGATTTTGTACAACTGACAAAGTGTAATTTACGATCAATCTCTAAATTCTAAATGAAATAACAGTTAGTTATTACATAACGTAGATTATGTAAAATCTACTTTAATGCTATTCGTTTAAAATTTATTTAGCAGAGAAAATCGCAAGAAAAAGTAACAGCAGAAGGAAATGATAGTCAGCAAAATTACAAAAACTATATTTGATATTAAATACAGGTATTTACAATATTTTACTAGACACAAAATACTCACAGTTCACCAATTTAATGATAATTTACAAAACATCGTATTGTAGTGTATATCTTGCTTTGCAAGTCTCTATGGAATGAGAAACAGATGACTACGAAACTCAGGTCGTAGTTTCAGATATAAAAGATGATGAACAGGAACACAGCTTCTGATGATATTCGATCTTCCATAGGGTCCTTGTTATTCAGCATGAAAGTTGTATTGAAATGATGCAAGAAATTTAGCAGTATAAAGGCTGGTGCCTAAGAAATTTCTCCAAAAGAGCAATATAAACTTTAACTCATCGACCATCCTTTATATCAGGATCTATTTTCTCTTAAAAATTACTGATGGAATACGCACGACTTGCGGCTGGCGACGTAGAATAAGTTACGAGAAATATTCACCAACTAGTCCTATAATATAAAAGAGATCAATTTAACCTACAAATAACAGTAACTTTTCATAGGCACTACTGATTTTATCAGTATGAAAAAGAAATAATTACTATTGCTGAGACATGTAAGAGTGAACTTGGAAATTCTTTAAAGCAATTTCATCCGGGCAATTCCAAACATATAGGCTATTTACCATTACCGATGGCGGATAATTTCTATAAACGTTTTTTTAAATATTCATTTAGAATCTTGGAATTCAAATTTGGCCTTCACGATATCCAACAACAAAAACTCAGCATCATCTATTTTCTTTTTTTACTTTCATAAACATTCAGTTACATATTACGATATGACATATTTATTTCAGTTTTTTTTCCTCAACACAAGTTTGTATTTTTCACTAAATTGTTTACCTATGCCGTTTTGAATATTTAGAATGATTTTGAATTGTTCTTATTTAATCTCAGTGTCTTTGATTTACAACATTAATCGATGGGGTGAGAGTCAATAGCAAAGGAGAGAAAGAGGAAGAAGAATTCAAAGTTAAAAAAAAAGAAAGAAAAAAAAAAACACTTCATTTTCACTCAAACTGAAATATATTTTAGTTTAATATTCTCAACAAATCTATTTTCAAAACTTTCTTGAAAGTATGTAAAAGTAGCAACCACCAGATTAACGTACTTATTTTGAAGCTAAAAAAGAGAATAAGATACCTTTGATAACCTGACCGAGGCTTTTGTATCCCATTTATTTCGCTCCTGCTTGACTATTATTATTATTATTATTATTATTATTATTATTATTATTATTATTATTATTATTATTATTATTATTATTATTATTATTATTATTATTATCATCATCCGTACCTTCCCCAAGAAAGTTATATTTTCGAGTCGGTTTATTTATTTATTTGTCTGTAGACAGGATTACGTTTAATATGATTGACGGATTCTGATGATATTTTCACCACTGATAGATCTTAGGTCATGGACGACCTCATTAATCTTTTGAGATGATCCGGATTCGGATTCCAATTTATTTATTTACCCGTGTGTGTCTGCGGACAGGAATACATTAAAAGTATTCGACGGATTTCTAAGAAATTTACACCACAGATAGATCTTAAGAAATGGAAGACCCCATTGAATTTTGGAGATGATCGAGATCTGGATCTGGACTCTAGTTAGTTTATTTATTCTCCTGTGTGTCTATCTGTGGACAGGCTCACGCCAAAACTCCTTGACTGGATTTTGACGAAATTTTCACTACAGATAGATCTTAGGTCATGGACGAAACCATTGAATTTTAAAGATGATCCGGATCCGGATTCGGATTCTAGATTCGGATTTGCATTTTTTTGCCCTTTTAAAGACAACGTCAAAACAAATTAACGGAATATAACGAAATTTCCCCCATTGATATATCATAGACCATTAACGAATCCATTAACATTTAGGTCAAGGACGGTAGCTCCTCAACATCCGGATCTCTGTATTGATAATGTTTCTTTAAATTTGTATGACTCTTTCAAAATTTTAGGTGTGATTCTCGACAGCAAATTTACTTTTGAGAAACATATAAGGTCTGTGTCTTCTTCAATTACACAAAAAATAGGCTTATTGAGAAAGTCTTTCAAGATTTTTCGGTGATCAATCTATTCTGAAGAAGTGTTTTAATTCTTTCATTCTACCTTGTTTTGAGTATTGTTCTCCTGTCTGGTCTTCAGCTGCTGATTCTCATCTTAATTTGTTGGACAGAAACTTATGGTCTATTAAATTTCTTATTCCTGATCTAGATATTAATCTCTGGCACCGTCGTTCAATTAGTTCATTATGCATGTTGTATAAGATTTGTCATAACTCTGACCATCCTTTACATTCAGATCTCCCTGGACAATTCTATCCTGTTCGTAATACTAGGCTGGCAGTTAATTCTAATAGCCAGGCCTTCTCCATCATGAGGCTCAATACTACGCAGTACTCTAGAAGTTTTATTCCAGCTGTTACCAAGTTGTGGAATGATCTTCCTAATCGGGTAGTTGAATCAGTAGAACTTCAAAAGTTCAAAGTTGGAGCAAATGCTTTTTTGTTGACCAGGCGGACATGAGTCTTTTTATAGTTTATTTATGACATATTTGTTTTTGATGTTGTTAATAGTTTATATATGACATGTCTGTTTTGACGTTGTTACTTTTTTTAGAATGATTTGTTGTTAATTTATTCTCTTCATTTGTTTATTTCCTTGTTTCCTTTCCTCACTGGGCTATTTTTCCCTGTTGGAGCCCCTGGGCTTATAGCATCTTGCTTTTCCAACTAGGGTTGTAGCTTGGATAGTAATAATAATAATAATAATAATAATAGAGATGACCTGGTTCCGGATCCGGAGTCTGGATCAGATACAAATCGAATATCTTTCTTTTGTATCAACATCACCCTTGGGTGGAGGTTTAGTATTCTCGTATTGCTCTTGTTATTATTATTATTATTATTATTATTATTATTATTATTATTATTATTATTATCATTATTATTATTATTTTATTATTATTATTATTATTATTATTATTATTATTATTTTTATTTTTATTATTATTATCATTAATAATATTGTTATTATTATTATTATTATTATTATTATTATTATTATTATTATTATTATTATTATTATTATTATTATTATTATTATTATTTTTATCATTATCCTTATTACTAGCCAAGCTATAATCCTTATTGGAAAATGGCTCAAACATGGAAGTTAATTCATTAAGGCTAGGAAATAAGAAATTAGAAATTAAATTTTATCTAATTAATGAATAAGAAATATAAAATATTTTAAGATCAGTAACAACGTTGAAATAGACCAGCCATAGAACGAGACTTAGGTCAATCTATTTAACAGGAAAGAATGTACAAACAGTTTGAAGTTGTGGTCAAGAAAAATGTATCAGAAAACACCAAAAACCCAGAGCCCTACATAGAGTGTAGACGACTGATTTCATGACGTCATCTTGCGTCTCTCCCGATCCGTTATAGTAAAGACTCAACACTCCAATATCTATTTCTATGTCAACTTAAGGTCGCTATTATCCTTTAAGATGTTAATCAAAATACACCTAATAGTTTATAATTCTATTACAGTTATAACTAGAGGGGCACTCAGTAGAGTGCAGACCTTTGCCACGGCAGCTTATTTCTCAACATTTTGCTTAACCCTGACCAATGACCTAGGACTTTGAAAATGTAATCACTTCCATGTCTGAAAATAACAATTAATTCCAGAAACACTCACTACTATAAGAGTAAAATTGTGGCCAGAAAGTTGTTCAAACACAAACGACCTTTTGCTGAACCTTGACCTTGACTTTTGACCTAGGACTTTCAAAATTGAATCATCTCCACGTCTCAGCATAACAATTAATCCCTGAAAGTTTCACTACTCTTTGAGAAAAATTGTGGTCAGGAAGTTGTTCACACGCAAACAAACAAACGAACAAACAAACAAACGAACAAACAAACAAACAGGCAAACAGCGGCAAAAACATAACCTCTTCTCCAACTTCGTTGGCGGATGGAATTATAAACATGAGATAGGTTTTCAACATTATGTAGTTACCTATTTTCAATACGGTGGTCCTCATCATCATAATCTTACATTCTAATTGACTTCCCTTTTATTGTAACAAATGTTTTTTTTACGAATATTCTTTTGTTTTATTTTAGTAAAAATGTGTAAACGCTTACTGGAAAAAAAATTGGCACTTTATTCTTGACGTCATGGTAAGAATTTAATTATGTATTTTTTGCCTAAGTATTCGCCAAGTGCATTAGCGTTCTAAATAAATTGTTCTTGTTCCCAAAGCTATTTTTACTTCCTTTAAAGATTCTCTTCAACCCACATTAACCAAAACCTCTATTAATGCAATAAGCTAGCCGGATTACTTTAATATTAAAATATTATATATATATATATATATATATATATATATATATATATATATATATATATATATATATATATATATATATATATATATATATATACTGTATGTGTGTATATGTGTATCTATAAGAATATGAATCACCTACAAAATAATATAATTTGGTCATAAATCAATACAACAGGACTTTTAATTAAGAGTAGCAAACTTTAATGATTTTGCATATGAATGTTCAGCAAGAATTCGTGTCTCAGGAGATCCTTTGGTTTGTTATTTATATTTTCAATGGAGGTTTTTGTAATATACATTTTGAATTGGTGAACCTAAAGCTCATTGGACCTGCAGATAACTTGATTTTCTAGGGCCATCAGCTCTTCCCGGTTCTTATTGATCCACATTAAAACGATCTCCAATATGAAATAAGTTATCATTAACTATACAAAGCATCAATTGATGAATTATGAATATAAATGTTAATGGTATGATATTAGTTGCAGTAAAAATGAAAATCATCTACAAAATTTTCTTTTCTCTTTAATTTCCCATTGTCGTCTCCCACGTGGGTTTTTATGGAATTGTACATCATTTTACCTTTAACAAACTGTACTGAACATCCAACTGCTTAACAGCATACCATAACCTGTGTAAATTAGAAAATCCTTCCGAATTATAAATGAAAATATTTACTCTGTGGTCAACTGACAGATGCGAATAACACGGGTGAATTTCGCCCTTAGTTATAGATAACTTTGAACCCAGGGTTTCTCTTCTGAACAGCTGTCCTCCCATAAAGTCTGAAGTTCTATGAAGATAGACCTTAGGCATTCCACTGGACATAGAGATGCATCTTCCTCCAGAGGGCAGATTCTCTAGGGATCCCACCTGTTGGTGGGTAGCTTGTTCCTGGTAAGAAACGTTGGGTCTGGAAATAGATTCAGTTCTCCCTCCAAGAACTGGACATGGCCTTCCTCTCTAGAGAGAGCCACTATTCACTAACTCTGGCCCCAAAGGCGAGTACAAACAGAAATATGACTTAAATCAAAACCTTCTAAGCACATTCCTCATTGTTCATTATATATACACAATGAGGAATCATATCTAATGACCAAGCAAATGGTCTTTGGAAGCGCTGAAGGGCTAGTTCATTAAGAATGTCGTTAGAAAGGTCGACCTGTAAGGCATATGGTATCTGACTTGTCAAGGCAGGCTTGAACAATAGAATTGTGTAGGCTGCTAAACCTTGCTCATGAAGGTGAATGAACAATGATAAATAGGAATTTGTCGGGATTTCTTTCGGTTTCTTCGCCTTGACAAAGGATAGCTATTTCTTCCCTGAAGCCTCATAATGTATTCTGGTTTCCTCCAAAAGTCTAAACCGGAATTTTAAACACCGAATTTTTTTCTCATCGTTAAGGAGAGAAAATCATAAGATGTAGGTTCCGTGTTTTCTGTGATGGAGCGAAGACAGTCGACTTCTGTACTCGCTGAGACAGGGATGGATCCGGTAGCGGTACGAATTTTAATCGTAGTTCCAATGCCAGAGGGAACCACACGCTATTTGGCCACTTGTGGGCCACTATTTCAGCTTTCCCTTTGAAGGATCTCAGCATATCGAGGACCTTCAAAAGGAGGTGTGCGGAGGGAACAGATAGATACTGGACCATCTGTTCCAGTCCAAGGACATAGCATCCACTGCCTCCAGTAACGGATCCTCGTAAGGGGACACGTAACGAACTATTTTCTTGTTGTCTTTCATCGCAAAGAGGTCTATCTGCAGCTCTGGGACTTGACTCGAGATGAAGGAGAACGATCCTGCGTCAAGGGACCATTCTGACATTATAGGTGTAAACCTAGATAGAGCGTCCGCTGTCACATTGCGGACCCCTTGTGAACTGCTGACAGGTGCCATTTCTTCGCGCATTTAATGCGTATTTTCTCCAGACTCCTGTTGCATCCTTAAGCTGTGCTCTTAGCACTGGATCTGTTATCGAAGCAAACTGTAGAGAGCCCAGCACTCTCTCCTGTTCGCGTCTTGATATCCGTTTGGTTTTCAATAGTCTCTTGACAGATCCTGCTATTTCTTTCCTCTTCTTACTAGGAATGGAAAGCCGATGTGACTCCAAATTCCAGTGGATTCCCAACCACCGAAATTTTTGAGCTGGAGAAAGACGAGACTTTTTGATGTTGATCTTGAATCCCAGATGTTCCAGGAACTGGATCACTATCTTAGAAGCTTGCATGCATTCTGTCCTGGATGCTGCCCACACCAGCCAGTCGTCCAAGTAGGCTACTACTTGGATCCCCTTTAGGCGTAATTGATGGACGGCTGCGTTCGCGAGCTTCGTGAAAATCCTTGGGGCTCTGTTTAGCCCGAAAAGCATGGTTCTGAAGGCGTAAAGTTATCAATGTAACTTGAAGCCTAGGTAGGGGGAGAGGTGACGATTAATTGGAACGTGCCAATAAGCGTTAAACAAGTCTATAGACACAGCATATGCCCTTTTGGGCAGTAGGGTCCCTATGTGTTGAAGTGTGAGCATTCTGAACTTGTGTTTCTTCTTTGGAACACAAAACAGCCTTCCTTGGAATTTGAATGACTCAATCTTCCGGATTACTCTTTTGTCTAAAAGCCCTCGGACATATTCTTCCAGAGCGGGGGTTGAGTGTTGGAAGAATTGAGGAAATTGAGGTGGAGGACTGCTCCAGCTCCAATCTAGTCCATTCTTATTTAGGCTGTGGGCCCAGGGATCAAAGGTCCAGTGATCCCTAAAAAGCTGTAATCTCCCTCCTACTGGTAGTATCTACTTATGCTGTTGTGGACCTGAGGCCTTGCCTCCTTGACCGCGTCCTCCCCTGGATCCCCTTCCTCTTGAAGAGCGTCTAGAAGAGCCTCTGGCTGTTCCTCTGGCTCTGGAATGAAAGGAAGAAGTCTGCCTTTCGGAAGCTGGGTTAAGAACTGGCGACTGTGTCGCCGTTTGTTGAGGTACCAGCTGGTACGTGGTTGGAGGTTGTGCCACTATCTGAGGCACCGCGGTCACAGGAAGTTGCTGTTGATGTTGCTGTCGGTAGGGCTTAGCCGGCCGAGAGGATGACCTAGGCCTTTTTGTCTTCCTCTTGGGTTGGGGACCCTCATCCGGAGAAGACTTTCTCTTAAGATCTAGGCTCCACTTTTTGAGAAGGTTCTCTGTGGCGGCCTTGTCTACTACCTCTTTAACCACTTCATTGGGAAAGAGGTCTTTACCCCAAATACGAGAGGAGATCAGTTTCCTCGGTTCGTGCCTCACCGCAACCGAGGCAAACACGAACTCTCTACAGGCTCTCCTATCTTTAATAAAGCTATAGAAATCCTTCGTAACTGTGGCCAGATGGGTTTTGGCCACAACCATGAACATGTCCTGGTTCTTGTGGTCACTTGCCATCGTTTCTAGTGTCATTTGCAACGACATCAATGCCGCAAGTCTTTCCTTTGTCTCTTGCTCTCTACGCAAGATAACCTCCGACAGTTTTGGAAGCGCCTCACCGAACTACCGTTCAGCAATATCAGCTCCCAGTTTCCCGACTGAGAAGGTAAGGTGTACGTCCTTCCAGTCTTCTTGGTCCAAGGGCAAGGTCAGAGATAACGGCTTGCACTCCTCCAAGGAGGGGCATGGTTTCCCTGCCTCCACCGCTTTTAAGGCAGCCTTATATCCCTTTTCCAAGAAGGGAAAGGCTCTGGTAGGAGAGGCCACAAAGGAGGGAAGCTTCTTACTCAAGGCGGGCACCATTGAGTTAGTGAAGCCCCTCTCTTTCATCGAGCTCGTTAGTAACGTCTGAGCTTTACTATGGTCAAAAACTATGACCTCCGGCTCCGTCTCCTCCTTTAAGGCTGGCTCCTTCCTAAGACGGACATAGCAGTCCGGATAAGAATCTTTGTTGGGCCAAAATTCCACCTCTTCCAGGGGAATTGCTCCCAACTTTTCTGAGATCATGATCTCCCCGGTTGTCATTGGCGTGTGTTCGGCATACCTCCAAGGATTGGTATCCGAGCACAAAGTAAGATCCTTCACGCTGAGCCGCTTCTGGGGCCCACGTGATGCTGCAAGTCTACATAACTACAGTTTCATTGCAGCTTCCTTCTCATCATTCTTCCTATGAATTTGTTTGATCATCTCAACAATGAAAGAAAGAGTCCTTCCCAGTTCATCTGGGATAGCAGACGATGTAGAAGGAACAGGTTCTGGTTCCGGAACCGACGTAACCGACACTTCATCGATTTCTTGCTCTTCTACTTGAGGAGTCTGGAACAGCTCCTCCTCCTGTCCTTCTCCTAGAAGGTCCTTCTCAGTAGAATCCGACACCTCCGACATCCTCTCGTCCTATTGGATGTCTTGAAGGGCGGCTGAGACTTCAGAATCTACCGGATTCTGGGCAATTGGTATCTCTACCTGAGGCTGGGGGATGATTGCATCAGCCGATGCTTTAGGGAAAAGGTAGGCCCTCATCTTCTCATTTGGAAGGTAGGGACCTGAGGTGTTTTTCTGAAAACTCCTCACCCAGGATCGTAACGTTTCCCTGGCAGCATCCCTTGACTCCGTTGACTTAGGGTCATCAAAAGCCTCGGTAATGAGGTTAGAACAAACTGTACAAACCTGAGGGTCCCAACAGCGGAGAACACCTCTGGAGGCTGCACATGCTGCGTGCCTCCTGCAATATTGATGTCCACAGAAGTTCTTACTGCGGACATTACAGAACACACTCCCGCACTTCGGATGGTCCTCCTGTAAAGAGAAGAAAAATCCATGAATATCAAGCGAAGGCTTTCACTTATATTGAGACATTTAGCTTATATAGAAAAGCTCTAAAAGTTAGAAGGAAAGACACATACTTGTATTTCCTGCCCAGTCAATTGCTGAAACCTTCCGAGATATTAAAACTAAGGTTAATTCTATTCTAAAATACCATATGTAATTTCCTAAACGGAAATATAAGGTGTAGTTCACACCTTGAGATAAAGTTTTAATATACGGGATAGAAAGAATATAGAAAGAACTTACTTTCTATATATTGTATGGTCTCAACAAAAGGCTGTACAAGATAACATAAAGTATGATGAAGAACTTTTAGTGTTATCACAAGCTCTGTACAGCAGTTTCTGCTAATGCAGTGTGTACTACACTACGAATACAGCAACTACTGTACATCGCATGCTGTTGTGCCGGCTAGCATGCGCCGGTACGTGCCGGCGTGCGCCTGCACGTGCCGGCCGGCAACTACCCCTGTATAGTTCAAAGATATACTATCTTTAACTTATAGGTGGCAGCCCACTGATTCGCGACTGTGTGCCGGCCGGCAATCATTGCCAGCCGATGGCTGAAAACACTAAAACCCGGCTGCCGGCCGCTAATCGTAGTAGCCAGCAGATTCGGGCTGTGTTTCCCCTGCTGGCAGGCAAAGGTAATAAAACCCATGCCCGCCGACAGTAGCTAAGAACCAGAGAACCTTCACCTGCCCGGCTGTCGGCTGTTAAGCCGGCAGACGGGTTAGGGGTGCAACACAATAGTCAGAGAAACAGTATGGATGTAAGGTTATAAGGCGGCATTGCCATACGACCTTCCATCCAGAAAGAGTGAACATATGGAAGGGGAGAATGTAGCATTCAGGCTTCCAAAGAATCCATACCCTGCCGGGCTCTATCGGCAGACATGGAAGGGAGATCAAGGGAGGTCTGGGGTTCACTCTGCAAAGAACAAAGGGTCTCTGCCGGCCGACACGTAATGCAAGCCGGCAGAGAGCTGAGCCGGTCCTCCATCCTAACCTACACTAGGTACGGAAGTAGGACTGCGGCCAAAAGAAATTAAAAGAAAGAGAGGTGGGGAAGGGATAAGGGTCCTATAGACTTCGTTCTAGCAGGAGACACACTCAGCCGTTAGGGAAGCTCATCCTAACCAAGAGTTGTCTATTAGGGAGGAAGACTGGGAATACTTGCTAACCTCCTCCCAACCAGAACAAAGTTAGGTGAAGTTATTTCGCCGAGCAACAGAGAAATTCATTCTCCAGCCCGAGAAAAACAACACAAGACAGTCTGCTAGGCAACTAGAGGAAGGAATCATCCTTCCAACATGGACTAGGGAAGCAAAGCTTCCTGTGTCCGCCCCTAACCTAGCAAAGGAGACTCATTCTCTATGCTAGGAAGAAGCAGACCACAGACTAGAAACACTGATGTTCTGCCCTAACCCAAAAAAACCAGTCACTCTGGTTATCAGGTCAGGACAGACATATCCTAGAATAGTTATACCTGAATTATTATACAGATAGAACCACTAGGATTAAGCCATAGGCTTACAGAGGGAGAGGGGGATTGAACTTAGCCTCCGGAGGAGAAAAGAACAATCTGGGATGTGCGAAAGTATACTACTGTACCTAGAATACTAGACTAGGTAAGATGAGAATCGATTACCTAAATCACCAAAACTCTCTCGTATACAATCTTAGAAAAAACATTCAACAATATCTTACATGTATAAAATATTTGCCTATAGCTTCTATAATATAACACTTTTAAAAACTTGTATCATGCATGAAAGTACTAGTGCCAGACGTGTAGGCTACGAAGCCTCACGAAGGGCAAGATCGGTACCTCGACCCATGTCGAAATCACCGAGCTACAACTGACGGTATAATATAAGCATTCCTAGCGGAGCTAAATAGCTAAATTATTAAAGCGTAACAAACCAGGAACATCGCTCCAGCTAACTAAATGACCCATAAGAGCGAGCGATAGCATCCAGGATGCCTCCGGTAAGCAACAGCTCTTGTTTACGTTAAAATCACTTTTGATTTAATTAAAAACGACAAGAGCTTACATTTATACATAGTAAAGATAATACTCAACTTCCTAGAGGCAGAAGAGGCTGGAGAAGTCATCAAAATGTTGAATTAAATCCAAAATAACGAGAGAACACAAGGGAAAATACCGAGTTGTTGAGCTACACGAAAAGGAATAAAGAGGGCGCTACCGCCTTCATCAGATACACACTGGAAATGGAATAGGAGAGATGCCTTATGAGCGGCTCTCTTTTCATTCTCGTTTCAGATTCTTGTCACTATTCCCCCTCGAAGCGTTAATACTGTTCGGGGCGAAGATAGCTATGTGACGTGTCAAGAATACGTCCTCTGATATTATGCGATATCCCTGTGAGATTATTTAGGGATCTTCGCTCCAGGAGTTAGAATTCTGAATACCTTAAGGTAAAATTCTCTGGGAATATCACTGTAGTCAAATATACCCTAGAAAGCTACCTAATAGGAACTTCCATCAGGACGACATGGCCTGAGCCCAAATATTTATATATATATATATATATATATATATATATATGCGTGTGTGTATATATATGAATTTATATATATATATATATATATATATATATATATATATATATGTATATATATATATATATATATATATATATATATATATATATAATATATATATACATATATATACATATATATAAATATATATATATATATATATATATATATATATATATATATATATATATATATATATATACATATATATATATATATATATATATATATATATATATATGTATATATACATATATATATATATATATATATATATATATATATATATATATATATATATATATATATATATGTGTGTGTGTGTGTGTGTGTGTGTATGTGTGTGTGTATGTATATATGATCAGTGCCCAAGCCTCCTCTTCATCTATCTACCTAGGACCAGGGATGGCCAGGCATTGGATGCTCAGGAATCAGCAGATAGACCTAGAGTCTCAGAGGCTCCCCTTGACACCCCATTCCCAACAATCAAATGTGATGAGATTACAGACACTACTAGAAACTTTGGAGATTAAGTGAACCTAGAACTCCTCTGTATCAGATCGCCAGTCAAGGAAGCTCCCAAAATGCTACCACTATGGTAAAATTTATCATGCAAACTCATTCCTTCTATTTCATTAGGAGAGTGTTACCCCTTCCCGTTCTCATTCAATTCCTCCTTATGTCCTTCCTTCATTTCCTTATCATAATTACGAAAGGTTGCACGTAATTCGAAGTGTTTCCCACCCATATTTTTAAAGGTGAAATGTCCCTCTAGCATTGCATGAAAGCCTCCTCCATCTTGAGATTTTCAAAAACGTTATTCTCAGTTTCTTCTCTTAACTGTTTATTGTATTTATCTTGACGTTCTGCAACTCATGAAGACAAAATAATCTTTTATATTGCATCATTTATTCTTTTATGTCTCTTATTATAGTTTTACATAGTCTTCATATTCATTATTTGCTGTGTGCACAAATTTACTTTAAAAACTTTATCAGGTCTAACAATTCATACTGAATTCTATTCAGTCATTTTGCAACGGTGCCAAAACTCTAATTTCCGAGAGCATGCAACCGTTGAAAATCATTTAACGTGCGACGTAATCCTAAGTGAAACAATGACGTTATATTTGTGTTCAAAGACCCGAATTAACGTTAAGCCTCAGTTCCACGTAAGATTAAAGGGCCGAGGTTGACACACCAGAATGACAAAGGGATCAAAGCCATCGCGAGAATGCTTTGTACATCTTCTCGTGCTGGGTACAATGTCACAACAGAGAGGAAACATCAAATATGAATACTGAAGGCATTGTTAAGCAAGGACAAGGTAACCCTCGTTTTCTCCTCTTCAAATAATTTGAATTTGAAAATAATGTACTTGTATGCTTTAGAAGAAATGCAGGGCTCCATATTTGACTACGTTGCCTCAGGGACTCTCTGAATATACATACATACATACATACGAGGAATAGGATGGACGAAAGCAATTGAAACATACTTTGGATTTAGTGGACAAAGTTTCGACAAATTTTCTTATTACCAGGGCAGTAAAATCACAATATATACAAAACAATAAACCACTCTGTAAAATTATAAATTAGATTTATGAAAACTGAAACATCAAATGATGTAAGATTAAAAATAAAAAAAATTTTGATAAGAGGAAAAATTTTAAATTAGAGTTAAGCACTAGTGCCAAACTCATTAAAAGCTGTACAGCACGTGTTTCATACACGTTCGTACACTGTAACGGTTTTGATTTTTTTTATCTTATCACTCACTCTTTCCTGCACTGTTAATAGACCATCCTGTCTTTTCATGTTAATTCATGCATTTTCATTCTTCAATTTTTATAACGTTCTTGCTTGCAAGGCCCTGTATGTGAATTTGATGGTTGTT
Organism: Palaemon carinicauda; assembly: GCF_036898095.1. Classification (NCBI taxonomy): domain Eukaryota; kingdom Metazoa; phylum Arthropoda; class Malacostraca; order Decapoda; family Palaemonidae; genus Palaemon; species Palaemon carinicauda. The sequence goes on along the minus strand of NC_090755.1, from coordinate 46,502,088 downwards.
TAACAAAGTTTAGATGCATTCACCTCGCCTCTTAGTTATCACATAACTGTCAGCTCCGCATATTGGTTACCAGCGGACGGTCCGCTCCCTCCCGCATGGCCCTTCACTACTGTGGAATACTGTTTGAAGATGCTACCCTCCGAACCTGACTCTTCGGCACACTTTGCCTCAATGAAACTGGCCCCCTTTGCAAATGGAGAAGCATTCGCCTAGTTCCTGCGTATTGAAGTTCAGTTTTGCTTCAAAGGTGTAAATAAGTTAAGCACCAAAGCAGATTACGTTCTCACGGCTATCCCTAAGGACACTTTCCCAGAAATCTTTGATTGGCTGTGCGAGCAAGGAGACACCCCATTAACGTACAACGCCCTTAAATCATACCTCCTGGAGCCATACTCTCCATCACCGGCTGCTCACATAGTGAAACTTTTTCAACACACTCAACAACTGTTGTGGAAAATAAGCTTCGGTCGCCCTCAAAGAAATGACCGGTATCACTTGCCTGCAACCTACTGCCAACGGGTCTCCTCATGAAGTGAAGCTACTTTGTGCCCTTTGGGTACAGCGCCTACCTGAACCTGTATATGTTGCCATCGCAAATGTCAATATTTTGCCAGTGAAGGATATGACGACCAAAGTCAGTGCCCTTATAGACAGCCACTTCATCGTCTTCAAGACCTTCATTAACACCTCCACTCTTGATAAAGTGGACAGCTATTCAACATTGACCGAAGCTGATGTGAATGCTGTAGGACACAGACGCCCACCCCATGGCATGCCGTAGCGGCAACAAAGCCACCAACCACCCACATACACCATCGCTTGCTTACACCTCAACCAACAACCTCTCTAGCCCTTTAATTACGTCCATTGGCTGCAGTTATGATACTACCACTCCAAATTCGGGGCAGCTGCGAAGAAATGTGCATATGCTTATCAGAGGCCAAAAAATGTGTAGGTAGGCCATCGCTTGTGGTGGAGGCCATGCCTCTCAGTAATATTTTCTTTTTACATGATGCAGGTACCGAATGTGATTTTTTGTAGAAATGGGTGTTTGCCATTCTCTTCTGCCAAGACCACTCACCAGGGCACAATGTAGTGTGTCTAAGTCTGCTGACTCCTACCTGATCTGTGATACCAATCTCTGGTTATGAAACTCTCGCATTATCATTTGGAAGTGCCAAATATGATTGGAAGTTCCTCATTGCTGACGTCACGTTGCCAATCCTCGGTGCAAATTTCCTCATATTTTCAGCTCCTGGGTGATACCACTCACTGATGGTTATTCAACATGCATTCGTACCCCTCCTTCTTGACACCTGTCCAACCCGCCCCGCCCCCCCAACCTCGCTCCTCTTCACATCAGCGCACCCATGGATGCTTATGCCCACTCTCTCACATTGTACGTGGATGTTTTCCGTACAGAACTTCGTCAAACACCCATGGTTCCTGCCAAACACGGTGTTTATCCCCATATCAAGGCAGCAGGGCCCTAATATTCACCACATTCAGGCATCTGACATCAGATTGTTTGGCCGACACTAAACAAACATTTGCCAAAATGGAAGAAATGGGGATTTGCCAAAAAGGTCTCAAGCCCCTGGTCATCACCCTTACACATCTTTCTGAAGAAAGATGGCTCTCTGGATTCATGTGGGGATTACAGGTGCCTGAATATGCAGACAAAACCGGATTACTACCCCCTCCCAAACATCACCATTATAGCCTCGTACTTGCAAAAAGCTAAGTTTTTTCCATGCCCGTCCTTATTATCAGGTATCCATCAACCCAGAAAACATCCTCAAGACTAACATCAACACCCCCTTAGGTACATTCACCTTCAATTACTCCTGCTTTGACCTTTGTAATGCTGGGGTCACTTTCCAATGTCTCATGGTTGGCATCTTAGGGATCTCCCATTCTGCGTATATTACATTCGTCTGTTCTCTCCCTCCAAAGAAGAACACCTCCATCATCTACATATTGTGCTCAACCATCTACAACAGAATAGCTTTGTGGTCCGGTACGACAAGTGTCCCTTTGGTGCCAATGAAGTATCGTTCTTAGAACACCACATCACTGCTGAAGGAGTCCACTACCTCCCTGAGAAAGTAGAAACCATTCAGAACTTCCCCTTACCCTCGACAGTCAAAGCACTGCAAGAATTCTTGGGTATGATCAGGTATTATCGCCGTTTCATGCCAGCTATCACCGCCACTCTTGCCCCCACCTATTCCTCCCTTAAAGGTGAACCAAAAGACCTTAAGTTGAGCCTCTTCAAGATGCAGTCTTCTGCAAAGCAAAGAATGCCTTATAAACCGCTTCTACTATTACTTTTCGCGTGCCACAAGATATCTACTACCCACCAATGCTAGCGATATCATTATTGGGGCAGTAGTCGAGCATGTGGTTAACAGCCTATTGGCCCTCTTCCGTAGAAAACTTTACAAGGCAGAATCCGTCTACTCTACCTTCGACCTCGAATTGATGGCGTTACATTTGGCTGTCCGTCACTTTCGCCACTTCTTGGAAAATACACCCTTCCTCATTTGCACGGACCACAGGCCTCACTCAACAGTCCGAGTCCAGGTCCACCCGTCAACAATGAAATCTCTCCACTGTGTCTGAATACAATTGTACTCTTCAACATGTCCCTGGGAAAATAAATCCAATTGGCGATGCCCTGTCAAGAAACATATTGGCCATCATTCACCTGGTATTAGATTGCAATGCCTTGGCAGAAGCCCAACAAAAAAATCCCGAGTACCAAGCATGTAGGACAGCTTGCACATACCTCTGTTGGGAGGAGGTCCTCTCGTACGACTCCAACGCCACTCTCCTCTGTGACGTCATTACTGGTAGACCTAGACCGTAAATACCTGATCCCAGGGGCCAACATGTGTTTAATTTCATTCATGGCCTTTCACATCCCTCGTACCATTCTGCTACACACTTACTGAAGACGAAGTTCATAAGGCATGGCATCACTAAGAATGCTAAGGATTGAGTCTGTGCATGTACATCATGCCAAACCTCAAAAGTACATCAACACACGGATGCAGGAGTGGATACCTTTCCTCAACCTCAGCAGCTATTTGCACACATTCACATCGATGTTGTTGGTACCCTACCTACATTATAAGGACATTGTTACCTGTTTAACATCATATACCACTGCACTTGTTGACCAGAAGCCTTGCCGATTTTTCCATCTGCAACCTCCTCTGATAATCTGCAGCATCTACTATATGTGGTGGGAAAGTTCACTTCGTGCCACCAGACTTACAAACCTCCAGGTAAACAACTCATAACGACAGATCTGCATTCGGTAACACATGTTTTCCTGGGCAACAACACTAGCAGACCACCGCTAACTCACCTTTGCACGTACCCCTTTCTCGTGATCCATAGTACACTGACGGTTTTCTGCCTCAACATTTGTGGCAAAGAAGACTGGGTCTCCATTGACCACCTAAATCCTGCACATCTCCTGGTAAATGACCCACCTATAGTACGCCTCTATAGACCAGGGCACCCTATTTCACAGGTTTGATTGTTTTATCTTATCAGTTTCTCTTCCCTGCACTGTTAATAGACAATCTTATCTTTTCATACTAGCTCATGGTTGTTACATGTTTGAATTTTTGTGACGGTCTTGCTTACAAGGAGATGTAAAAAATCTCAATGACTGTTTAATAAAGTTTAGTTGCATTCAGCTCGCCTCTCAGTTATCACTTAACTGGTGCCTGCACACAAAGCTAAAAACTGAACGATACTTTTGTTTTCAGTAAGGAGAACATGTAGGCCTAAACTGTAAAATGTCTGGTTGCTTAGGGATGGCAAAAGCTGCTTGACAGTTAGAGAAATTCCAAAATAGAGAGAAAAGTCTCTGATTGCTTATGTAACAATATAGGCATCATCACATGAAAAATAGGTGTTGTATCTTCTAACACTGATCTCTTGTATTCGAAAGTTATTTTGTTTTCAAAGAACTTCCACAATGATGGCTGACTCTTAGATGAGAATCACTTCTCCCTTACAGTATTATTATTATTACTAGCCAAGCTTCAACCGTAGTTGGAGAAGCAAAATGCTATAGGCCCAATAGCTCAAAAAGGGGAAAAATAGCCCAGTGAGGAAAGAAAATAAGGAAATAAATAAATGATAGAATAAGTAATAAAAATTAAAATGAAATATTTTAAAAACATTAACAATATTAAAACAGATATTTGATATATAAACTATAAAAGGAATTATATAAGCCTGTTCAACATAAAAAAATTTTTTGCGAGCTTGAACTTTTGAAGTTCCACTGAATCAACTACCTGATTTGGAAGATCATTCCTAAACTTGGTCACAGCTGGAATAAAACTTCTAGAGTACTGTGTAGTATTGAGTCTCATGATGGAGAAGGCCTGACTATTCGAATTAACTGCATACCTAGTATTACGAACAGGATGGAACTGTCCGGGAAGATCAGACTGTAATGGATGGTCAGAATTATGAAAAATCTTATGCAACATGCATAATGAACTAATTGAACGACAGTGCCAGAGATTAATATTTAGATCAGGAATAAGAAATTTAATAGGCTGCCTCTCCCCACGTTTGAAGGGGAAGTGCAGGAATATGCTTCATATCGAGAACTCTTTACGATACATGTGGATCAAAGAGCAGATTTGGATGATGTATCTAAATTCAAATATCTGTTTGGGACTTTAGGCAGGAATCCGCTTAGGATCGTAAAATCCCTAAGTGTAACCGCTGCGAACTATAGGATAGCGTTGGATCTCTTAGACAAACAATATGGTAATGTCCATCAGACACTCGTAATTCTGCACAGAAAGTTGGCTAATATCTTTGTACCCTCATTAGATCCTGTAGAGCTGAAAAGGTTTCGTTTTGAATTAACAATCATAATTGAGCAGATCAAGAGGCTAAGTAGTAATGATATAGGCCATGGTATGGTCATGATCCTCATTAATCAAAAGTTGCCAGAAGGGAAGCTCTACAGGAAAGTAGTTGAGCATCTGAGAAAGTGTGACTATACGCTAGATGAATTCTTCGACGCAATCGATTTCATTATTAGAATGCTCGAGGACGATGCCTAGCAACAAGGAGATAAACTTGAACCTGACAAGAGAGTAGACGTCAGTGTAAGAGCGAAGTCGAAACTGTTCGATATTGATGCTTAGGTAGGAAGTTCTATTAACCATAATAATTACCTGGAACATAGATGAACAATCGTTAGTAATTATTTCTCAGCTGATCCCATCTCGTCGATGTGTGCTTGATGGATAATAAGACGTTGGTATTCTAAAAGATACCTTTAATGTATAAAAGACTACATTATAAACTTCACTCTGTGACAGCTGACTCCCAAGTGTGTATGGAGCGTTGTACACAATCTGACAAACCAAAACATTGCTAAACAAAAGAGCATCGCTCTGAAAAGACTTAAATCCTACTCCAGTACAAATCATAAAGAATCACATCCTATCTCTGAGGTATTCAACAAATTCTTGAATCCTAATACCAAAACAAATCATTACTCTTATGTATAAAGCATAACATGTCTTATTCATGCAATATGATGCAATGTTGCGCAATACCTGCAACACTTGAAATAATATAGTACATTACAATAATACATAACAGTCTCCTCCCCCTTAACTTGACATTGTAAAAATCTTCATAAATCTAATCTCTCAGTGGGCTTTCCTCTGTTAATCCTATTAGGAAGCGCTTTAACATCATCTTGTACTGGTACATGAATTGGTTCTGAATCTACATTGGATGTTGGACCATCTTGGTTAATATTTGACTCATTTGATCTAACTACTTCTTTAAGTTTCTCATCTCTAACATTCACATGCTCTACTGTCTTTCTGTTTAACGGCTGTAATTGATCAACATGACGTTTTACAACATTATCACCAACACGAACATCATAATGTAAATTTCCTATCTCTCTTACAATCTCTCCTGGTACCCACTTCTCTGGAGTGTTGTACGATCTTACCATGACATCAGACAAAGGTAAAAAATGTCTTACATTAGGAAGCTTTGCTACTTGTTTATACCCTTTATCTTCTAAATCACTTTGCAAACTTAGATACAACAAATCTAACTTACACCTTATCCTCCTCCCCATTAACAAATTTGAGGGTGCCACGCCTGTTGTGCTGTGCGGCGTTGTTCTATAAGACAATAAAAATTTTGACACATGCAAAAATATATTACCTGAATTTGCTTTTCTACACTTCATATTGTGTTTAAACGTTTGGACAAATCTTTCAGCCTTTCCATTAGTGGATGGATGATATGTAGCTGAAAATGTATGCTTTATACCATTGACATTACAAAATTCTTTAAACTCTTGTGAGGTAAACTGTGGACCATTATCTGTAACAATTCTTTCTGGAATACCATGCGTTGAAAAAATTTGCATTAACTCTTTAATTGTGGCGTAAGATGTTGTTGTCTTCATTGGGATAATTTCTGGCCACTTACTGTAAGCATCTACTACTATCAAAAACAAATAATTCAAAAAAGGACCTGCATAATCTATATGCACTCTTTGCCATGGATACCTGGGTAACTCCCACGGGTGCATTCTAGCAAATTGAGGATTGTTTTGTTGCATAACACAATTCATACAATTCTTTATATAACATTCCACATCTTTATCTACACCTGGCCACCATACAAAAGTTCTCGCAATTGACTTTGATCTTACAATACCTTGGTGATCAGCATGTATTTCAGACAAAACCTTATTTCTCAGTGAATTAGGAATAACTACCCTGGAACCTCTCTTCACTATTCCTTGTGTCACACTCAGTTCATACCATATATCCTTATTATTATTATTATTATTATTATTATTTGCTAAGCTACAACCCTAGCTGGAAAAGCAAAATGCTATAAGCCCAGGGGCCCCAACAGGGAAAATAGCCCAGTAAGGAAAGGAAAGAAGGAAAAATAAAATATTTTAAGAAGAGTAACATTAAAATAAATATTTCCTATATAAACTATGAAAACTTTAACAAAACAAGAGGAAGAGAAATTAAATAGAATAGTGTGCCTGATTGTACCCTCAAGCAAGAGAACTCTAACCCAAGACAGTGGAAGACCATGGTACAGAGGCTATGGCACTACCCAAGACTAGAGAACAATGGTTTGATTTTGGAGTGTCCTTCTCCTAGAAGAGCTGCTTACCATAGCTAAAGAGTCTCTTCTACCCTTACTAAGAGGAAAGTAGCCACAGAACAAATACAGTGCAGTAGTTAACCCCTTGAGCGAAGAAGAATTGTTTAGTAACCTCAGTGTTGTCAGGTGTGTGAGGACAGAGGAGAATCTGTTAAGAATAGGCCAGACTATTCGGCGTATGTGTAGGCAAAGAGAAAGAACCGTAACCAAAGAGAAGGATCCAACGTAGTACTGTCTGGCCAGTCAAAGGACCCCATAACTCTCTGGCGGTAGTATTTCAACGGGCGGCTGGTGCCTTGGCCAACCTACTACCTTATACGGTTTACAATTTTCCTCCTTTCCACATAAGTCTCTACCTGTCATTAAACTCTCCAAAACCTTACTAAGTACTGTGTCTTGCTTGGTACTGTGTGCTACATCTTTCGCAGTTATTGGTACATCATATACAGAAATTAATAGAACACTGTCATCATACTCTTCTGGAGCCTTGTCTACGGGTAATCTGGATAAAGCATCTGCATTACCCATATTTGATGTTGGACGGTATTCTATATCATAGTGGTACGCTGCTAACGTAACTGCCCAACGTTGTAGTCTTGCAGCTACCAACGTAGGTAAACTTGCTTTTGGACCCAATATTGCTAATAAAGGTTTATGATCTGTAACAAGTGTGAACTTTTTCCTACCATAAAGATACATATGGAATTTTTTAACTCCATAAACTAATGCTAAACCTTCCTTTTCTATTTGAGAGTAATTCCTTTCTGCCTTGTTCAATACTCTAGAAGTGAATGCAATTGGTTTTTCTGTTCCATCTGGCATTACATGAGATAATACTGCACCTAAACCTATGTTTGATGCATCACATACTAATTTGACTGGTAAATCCATTTGATAATGTACTAAGAATGTAGGTGATGTTATTTCCTGCTTGATTCTTTCAAAAGATTCCTGACACTCTTTTGTCCACTTCCATTCTACACCCTTATTCAACAGATTATACAATGGATGTGCAATTGTAGACACATTCTGAATGAAATTCCCATAAAATGTTACTAAACCTAGAAATGATTGTAATTCCTTAACATTTTCTGGCACTTTTGTTGATTGTACAGCTTTAATCTTCTCTTTAGTTTTGTGAATACCCTTGCCATTTATTACAAAACCTAAGTATTCCACTGAATCAACTTCTAAAATACATTTGTTCTTATTTACTCTAATATTATGTTCCTTCAACTTCTTCAGAACTGTTCGCAATCTTTCTCTATGTTCTCTTGTGTCTTTACCCGCAATTAAAATATCATCTATAAAAATGAATACTCCTTGCATTCCTGAAAAAATCTTATCCATAGTTTGTTGCCATATAGCTGGACTACTTGCAACTCCATAAGGTAATCTCTTTGGCCTAAACAAACCTAAGGATGTATTTACTGTACATAATTCTTGTGAAGTTTCATCCATGGGAAGCTGTTGAAATGCTTGTCTTAAATCTAATTTAGAAAAAACACTGCATCCTGACATAGTTGCAAACATGTCTTTCGGATTTGGTAAGGGATGTTGAGCTACTTGCAGTTGTGGATTTAACGTTACTTTGTAATCTCCACATAACCTAACCTGTCCACTTTCCTTCACAATAGGAACTAATGGTGTAGCCCAATCTGAATATGTAACCTTTTCCCAGGAACCTTCACTTTCTAATCTCCTGATTTCTGTTTCAACTGCACTTTTCAATGCATACGGTACTGGTCTCGGAGCAAAAAATCTAGGAGAACTGTCAGGTTTCAAAACTAAAATTGCCTTTGCGTTCTTTACTGTACCTATTTTATCTGCAAATACGTCTTGAAATTCTGATATGATATTATCCATAGACATTTCATTTTTGTTTTCATCTTGTCTACCTGCAACTTCAAAATACTAGGCCAATCTAACTTCAAATACTGTAGCCAATCTAAACCTAGCAAAGTTTGTCCATTACCTTTTACTACTGTTAATGGCATTCTCTCTAATTTCTGTTCTTTGTACTGTACTTCTACGTTCGAAGCACCTATTACCTGAATATCAAAACCATTATAACTTTTCAAAACTCTATTTGTACCTTCTAATAACAAATTAGGAATGCTTTTAGCCATTTTCTCAGACATAATTGATACATCGGCTGCTGTGTCAACTTGCATCAAAATTGGTTTACCATTGATGATTACTTCTACCATGATATGTTTCTTTGCACCTTTGTTGACTGAGTTTATGTGAAACGCAAAATCAGTTTCTGAACTAACCTGATTATCATGAACATTTTCCTCATTATTCTCTTGACCCATAGTATCAACTGTAGCATTTATTTTCTTTGCGTACTGTTTAGGGAATCTACAAGCAGTTGCAAAATGACCCAGCTTTCTGCAATTTTGGCATGTCTGTCCAGTAGCAGGGCATTTCTTTGCTTCGTATGCAAGATGATCAGTTTTACCACACCTAAAACACTTGGGTTTTTCCTGTTGTTTCTGTGTATAAGCCTGATTCTGATATTTATGAACATTATTGTTAGGCACTTTTCTATGACTAGGCTTTGTCATATTCCTTCTCTGATTCTCATTGGTTTTCCACTTAGAACCTACTGTATTAGTTTTAGAATGTTCCATTCTATTGCTTGTAGAACTACCTATTATGTTACTTTGCCTATTTGATGTTTCTAAAGCTCTGCCTGTTATCAATACCTTTTCTAATGTTAAATCTTTATCTTGCAATAATTTCTTTCTTAGCTCTTCTGATGTGCAATGTGCAATTACTTGATCTATGATAACATTTTCCAACTCTAGAAATTCACATGAAACGGCTAAATTCTTTAGTCTAGTCACAAAGGCATCTAAACTTTCATTTTCTTTCTGATAAGCTTGCGCTGAAAACTGGTATCTTTCAAAAAATTTATTGACCTGAGGAGCAAAATATGTGGTAAGAGCCTTAATTGCAGCTTCACTTGTGTCATCTGTAGGCTGCAAAGTCTTAAACACTTCCCGAACTTCCCTACCTGCTGTATGAAGTAATAATGCCTTCTTTTGTGCATCCTTCATGTTCCCTAATGCTTCTAAATAAATCTTAAATTCCTCACACCACTGTTGCCATCGTGTTGCAACAGAACTAGGCTCAGCAGTGATGCTGAAACCTGGGGGGGGGCTCGATGTTAAAAGGCATTTTGTTTGCTTACCTTAATAACTGTGGTAGGTTAAGCTACTGTTCTGCAGTCACAAGTGTACTTCCTACCTACCCAACTTTAAATTTCACCCTTTGTGTATTTGATGAAATTCCTATTCTGCTGCTGGTAAAATCTTCATTGGGCGATTTTACTCTTGTCCCCTTATGTACAAACGACCTTCTCTTGTGCTGGCCGTCCTTGTGCATAAGGTCCAATGCTTCTCCCTGCTTGTCCGTCGTCCTTTACGTCGCCAAATGTTCGATATTGATGCTTAGGTAGGAAGTTCTATTAACCATAATAATTACCTGGAACATAGATGAACAATCGTTAGTAATTATTTCTCAGCTGATCCCATCCTCGTCGCCAAATGTTCGATATTGATGCTTAGGTAGGAAGTTCTATTAACCATAATAATTACCTGGAACATAGATGAACAATCGTTAGTAATTATTTCTCAGCTGATCCCATCTCGTCGATGTGTGCTTGATGGATAATAAGACGTTGGTATTCTAAAAAATACCTTTAATGTATAAAAGACTACATTATAAACTTCACTCTGTGACAGCTGACTCCCAAGTGTGTATGGAGCGTTGTACACAATCTGACAAACCAAAACATTGCTAAACAAAAGAGCATCGCTCTGAAAAGACTTAAATCCTACTCCAGTACAAATCATAAAGAATCACATCCTATCTCTGAGGTATTCAACAAATGCTTGAATCCTAATACCAAAACAAATCATTACTCTTATGTATAAAGCATAACATGTCTTATTCATGCAATATGATGCAATGTTGCGCAATACCTGCAACACTTGAAATAATATAGTACATTACAATAATACATAACAGAAACCCGTTCAGAATAATTCTTGTCCCTTTTGTAACGAACGGCACCCGCCTCACGGATGCTGCCAAGTAACTGACGTGGCTGCCAGACGTTGCATTTTGCTAAAGAAGGGCCTGTGTTTCAATTGCACTAAGTCTGGTCATCGAAGTGATAAGTGTCCCGTCCCTAACTCTTGTAAGAATTGCAATGGTAACCACAACACAGCCATTTGTGATAATTATAATGCGGGAAAACGACCGCAATCAGTTCCCTCCACTTCAGCCCAAAGTAATAGTAGTAGTCAGTTTTCAACATCCCGCCCCGTAGTAAATGCAACGCCTCGACAGCACGAAACTGCCCCAGTCCATCTAAAGATAAAGTGGAATCCAAACAGTGCAAAAATGCAAAGATCGCACAGATGTTCGACGTGGACCTTCCATGTACAATCTTGCCAACGGCTATGGCCGAAATCAATCATAAGCAAGGTAGCAAGCGAGCCCGCTTATTTCTCGATACGGGAAGCCAAAAGAGCTTCATATCTGCGAAAACTGCGAGACAATTAGGCCTACTGGTAGTAGGAAGGGTAGCATTGAACATAGCTCCGCTTGGCTCCGCAGAGATAAGCGGACAATATGATGTCGTAAGCTGTAGGGTAGAGATAGGAAAAAGAATAGTACGAATGAAGCTGGTGGCGCACGAAAACATTGACGTCCCGATACATAACGCTGATTATGTACAAGTTAGACAGCATCTGTTGAGTAAGGGAGTCACGTTGGCCGATCCAGAGAATAAGTCCGATGAGTTGAAAAATGTCCACATTTTAGTAGGGGCCGATTATTTCAGCTACTTCATCATAGGCGTCGTGAAGGTTGATGGGATAAATCTTTTCCTGACCCATAATGGTATGTCGCCATATGGGAAAGTGCCGCAGTGGCTATTGGAAGGAAAAAGGATCGAACATGTAAAAACGCTCAGAGTCTGTAGAATTGCGAGTGAACCAAACAAGTTTGATGTAGATGAGTGGTGGCGTTTGGACCGTGTTGGCATCTCCCCATCAGAGCAATATACTGTTCGCGAAGCGGAAGCCATGCGAAAGGTGTAGCAAAGTGTCATAAAAAAGCCTGAGGGATATCAGGTTAGCCTACCATTCGGGTCGGATGCTAGGCCAGATACGAACTATCGAAACGCTGTAGCACAGTTAGAATCGTTGCAAACTAAGTTCAGGAAGGACAGGGAATATTTTGATCAGTATCAGGGAGTGATAAATAAGTATCTAAAAGCAGGCTTTACATCAGAAGTAAAGGAACCCAAAATTGAAGGGTATTATATGCCACATTTTGGAATTAAGAAAGATAGCCGCACGACCCCCCTCAAAATCGTGTTTAATGCCTCAGCAAAATCTAAGGGTCATAAATCGTTGAATGAATGCCTACCTGGCCCCAATCTAGTAGAATTAGCATATCATTTGCTTGTGAGGTTCAGGATGAACTAATATGCCATGCTAGCCGACATCAGCAAGGCCTTCCACTGTGTCTTGTTAGATCCCCGTGATACCAAATACACATGATTTCTGTGGCGCGAGGTAGCAGGTCGATCGCTCACCTTTGCCTTTAGAGTCGTGGTGTTCGGCATCACGGCGAGTCCTTTTTGTTGCAACAAGTTTTAAATTGTCATTCCGAAAGGGAAGGTAGGCCAGATTTGGCGAAGTCCTTTTACGTAGATAATTATCTTAGTACTTTCGAGGATGTAGAGAGCATGAGGCAGCAGCATGAATCCGTCAATAAGATCTTAAAAGGGGCTGGTATACCTTTAGAAGTGTGGGCATCCAATAACTTAGCCTTCGATAGCAAGAAGCAGTGGAGTGAGCCGGTGAATGTGAATGTACTTGGGCTGCGATGGGCCCGAGACGTCGACCAATTGTGTGTGAAAGAGAGTAAGAGAATCAGTGAATTGGGGGAGGGATGGGTACCTACGAAGCGTAGGGTACTTTCCATGTTGGTCTCCATTTATGATCCTCTAGACTTGATAAGCCCATTATTTGTTCGAGGAAAGCTTTTCCTCCAACAACTATGGGAGGATAACGTAGGTTAGGATGACGTGCTAAAGAGAGAGAAAGCTAGAGAAGCGAGTGAGTTGTTGTATGAATTGAAAGCGGTGAGCAACATCACATTTCCAAGAGCGGTAGGCAAGAAAAATCTAGAGCTCCATGTATTCACCGATGCCAGCAGTAAGGCATACGGCTCAGTAGCATATACTAGGGACGATTGCATTCAAGTAAGCCTACTCACTAGTAAGATGAGGATCACTCCAAAGGGGATGAACAAGTTGACAATTCCCAACCTAGAACTATTAGCATTGTTGTTAGGCTGCAGATTAGCCAGGACACTCAAAGGGCTGATAGAGCCACGAGATAGTCATGTGGACCGACAGTAAGGTCACGTTGGCCTGGGTAGCATCTCCCCATGCCAAGGATAACAAAAATGTGTTCATATCTAACAGAGTGGAGGAGATAGTTTTTCTTCATCAGGTTTGCCATTTCAGTCTAAGCCATGTCCCAAGCAAACAGAATCCTGCTGATGTCCTGTCCAGAGGAGCAACGACGCAACAACTGCTACAAAACACTCTTTGGCGGAATGGTCCAGAGTTCCTAAGGACCGCGGGAAAGCCTGTTCCTTACAAAGAGGATGATCCAACCAATGAAAGAACCGTAGTGGCGGCGGTACAAGAAATGAGGGAAGAAATAAAACCTGTTCCACCAGGAGAGGTATGGGAAATTCTACAGAGGGAAGTAGAGTTCCGATTTTTATTGAGAGTTGCTAGGATAATCCTAAAATTTGCCAAATTAAAATTGCATCAGTTCAGTATTGTTGTCCAATTAGAGCAAAAACATTATTTGCCTACAGTCTATGCTTACTTGGAGGGTGGAGTCAGACCCCTTCGTGAAGTTACTAATTTTGTCAGACAATTAAATCTAGTGTTAGATAATAAGTTAATTTGCACTAGGGGACGAATGTCCCAAGAAGGGGAAATGAAACATTTGATTCTTTTGCCAGCCAAAGGGCACTTAGTTAGGGCTTATCTAAGATATCTGCACAGTTTGCACTTACATTGTGGTGTGAATACACTAATGGGTATCTTTCGACAGAAATGCTGGTCATCGGGCCTACGTTCCATTGCGAGGCAGACCGTGCGTTAGTGTCCAGAATGCGTGCTAGCCTTCCAGCCCCTGTTGAGACAGCCACCACCAACCCCCCTACCGAAGGAAAGGATCAACCTAACGAAGCCCTTTACAGCAGTCGGAGTAGACCACACAGCGGCCATACAGACTGAAACGCGGTCAGGCTACATACTGATCATGATTTCTGCCCCTCCCTGGAAGCGGAAGAATTCGTCTTAGCCTTAAGACGCCTTTGTGCTTCCCACGGTGCTCCATCCTTCATCACATCCGATAATCATCAAACCTTCAAGACTGCCAGCAACCTCCTTCAGGGACTTTATGAAGAGGATGAAGTCCAGCAGTTCCTGAAGAAAACTGGAATTGAATGGCGTTTTCAGATGCCCCGTGCACCCTGGAAAGGTGGGTTCTTTGAGCGCCTAATCGGAGTGATAAAACGTGCCCTCCAGATAGCCTTCGGGAAGAAGTACCTGCCGGACGTCCACGTACTAACATTAGTGAAGGAGGCCGAGTCGGTGGTTAATAACTGGCCTCTAATGTACAGCGGCAACAAGTGCGAGGATAAAGTCCTCACCCCCTCCCATTTGGTGAGAGGAAGAATGATCAACTTCATGGCGCCGATCTTGCCAGACGACCACCTCAATGCGACCTTCACTTCCCGGAGGCTCCGTGATCGTTATTTGAAGCTGACAGACTCTTTGAAAGCCTTCCGAGAGAGGTGGAGAAAAGAGTCTTTAAGTGCCCTGAGAGCCAGACACGACTGTCGATCTGGGGAACCTTCAAAGCTGCACCCCGGAGACGTAATGCTAGTCAAGCAAGAAAATCAAAAAAGGGCTACGTGGCCCCTTGGACGTGTCGTGGAGACATATCCTGACGACGACGGAGTCGTGCGTTC
Organism: Palaemon carinicauda; assembly: GCF_036898095.1. Taxonomy (NCBI): domain Eukaryota; kingdom Metazoa; phylum Arthropoda; class Malacostraca; order Decapoda; family Palaemonidae; genus Palaemon; species Palaemon carinicauda. The sequence goes on along the minus strand of NC_090755.1, from coordinate 46,486,794 downwards.
AGCCACGGTGTTGTTTGAAGGTGTCGAGTCGCCGCGAGCTGTTAGCCACCTGGTTCCCCTGGAGATTGCCCCCTCTGATGACGATGATGGTGTTGGAGAAGACGATGGCAACGTTGAAATCGAGGGTGCGTACAGTTGGACAGCAGGACTGCCAGGGATCGTTGAGACGTCTGGGGACAACCAGGAGATGGTTCAGGCTACGTCATCTCGACAACCAGCCACAGAGGTCTTAGGTAGTGACGCAAATAGTGATAACAATACGGTAAGTGAGATGAGTGAAAGTGACGTAGAATCAGAGACAATGGGTGCACAAAGACGTTCGGCATGCCCATTGAGAAAGGCTGCTGCGAAGCAGCGAGATTTGATGGAACGATTACCTCAAAATGAGGACATATAAAGGGAAATGGGAGAGTCTCTTCTGGTAGGTAGGGAGGGTGGAAAGAAGTAAGTGAAGGTGAGTTTGAATCCACAGAGATTGGAAGTGCATCGGGTGTAGAGTACGGGGATGGGAGGGTCTCTCTCGTACATACAAGTCGAGCGTTGTATAGAGCCAGCCACCCCCCCCCCCTCTTGTTTCCCCTAGAGTAATTACCAAGGTGTGGCAGTGTGGCAAGGGTAATTCCATTGATTGATTAAGGGCAGATTGCCTCATGATTTAATATGTATATATAAGTTTGTTCAATTTATGATTGTACATGTATACATTGCTTATTTGAATTATTATTGCAGGCCCATTGCCTACTTGCCTTTCTATTGATTGATTCATGTATGTATTATATGTCTGGGTACATTTTTTTTTTGCATTGCCATTCTGTGTGTATACTTGTAAGAGTTGATTGCCCCGGGGTAATATTTCTGTTGATGTATATTGTGTGTACTCCGTTAGAGTCGCTGTGGAGCACTGCGCAACGAGCCTAACAGAGTCTTGGAGTGGTTACTCCTCCTCTGAGTCCAGTCTTGCCTAATTGACCGACGTTTCACCGCCCCTTTATTTCGGGTGTGGAGGATGTCGGGAGTTTCAAACTGATCATTCGAAATCCCCGCCATTTAACTCCACAAACGTTGCGTTAAATTGGGGTAAGATTAAAAGATCTCACGGGCGTTTCTGAGAATGAGTGTTGTCCAATACGTGACGGTATTGTGGCATAAATTTCAACCACCTGGTGGGGGAGGAGCGGGTGTCAGAGAGACAAAGTATTTATTATTTACGAATTACAAAAATGATATTGTACTGGTTTACCATGATAAAAATATCGATGTATATGTTTAGAGCCAAGGACTCTCTAGCTTGTTGGATTACAGCAAATTATGGCCTTCAGCCGAAGTATTAAGTTTACCCTTTGATCTGAAGTAAGACTTTGATTGTTTCTCTGTCTTGTGGTCGATAAAGAAGCTTTATCAAACCCTTTATTGAATAAATAACGTAAGAGTTCCCTTGCATCTCACAAGGACACTTTAGTTAGCGCGGGAGATCGTAGTTTTCCTCGGAGCTGTCCAGCACGACGCTCGTTCATTCCTGCCTAAACCTCCCACAGTAAGTTAAACTATGTTGTTCGTCTCTCTGTCTCCGGCTCCAAGCCACGTGATACTAGGTCGGTTCCTTTTCTGAGTTTTGTATGTAACTTTTTATCGGTCTGTAAAATGGTCATCCCTGGGACTGGGGATTAGTTTTATGCATCAGAATACGCCCGTGGACCTTGGTATGTGATTTACCAAGGAATAATTGCTGTAATTGTGAAAACTTAGTCTTTTTTAGTCCAATGTGGACTCTGTGTTTCATGAGCACATGTTGCAGAACCCCTAAGGGTGACAGTTCTATTTTTTAATTAGCTTAAAGTGTTATTGTGTGTTATTTCTCTATCAAATGGTTATTTCTGTAATAAACTTGAAAATTGTGATCATATTTTATTGAATCCTGAGTAGTTTTGGAAAGCAAACCTCTTCAAGGTCTTGTCATCGGCCCATTCCATCGGGCCTAGAATCATTAATCTCAATAAGTCGGAGAAAATTCACGACATCCCTCGTGATAAGGTAGAAGGGACTCTTTAGCTATGGTAAACAACTCTTCTAAGAAAAGGACATTTCAAAATCCAACCATTGTCCTCTAGTCTTGTGTAGTGCCATAGCCTCTGTACCACGGTCTTCTAATGTCTTGGGGTAGAGTTCTCTTGCTTGAGAGTACACTTGGGCACACTATTCTTTCTTATATTTTCTTCCTCTTGTCTTTGAAAAGTTTTATAGTTCTTATATGAAAGTGTATTTTAATGTTGTAAATGTTCTCAAGATATTTTATTTTAATTCTTCATTACTTCTGTTATAGTTTATTTATTTCCTTATTCCCTTTCACAACTGGGCAACATTTCCCTGTTGGAGCCAACTGGGATTGTAGCCTAGCTAGTAATAATAATAAATAATAACCAGAGAAAGGGATCCAATATAGTACTGTCTTATCAGTCAAAGGACCCAGTAACTCTTTAGCGGTAGTATCTCAACGGGTGGCAGGTACCCTGGCCAACATGTAACCTATATCTTTTTCTTACTCCTCTTATCTTTATTTTCAAAACTATTCGACCCTTATTTACTCTCTGATCCAACTCTCTTCGCGTGTTGGTCTTTATAAACAACAAACGAAAAAGTAAGGGAATTTTAACAACCACAGAATTATGAGGTCTGGGTGGTTTGGGGGTGTGTGGCGCTGGAGAAAATAGACAATAAGGATATAGTTAGAAACGAATATGGTGGTAGGTAAATAGATAGGAGAATAGGCAAGGGGGAATCATGCTGAAGGGAAAGGTTAGGGACGAGTAATCAGTGCTGAGGCAAATGCGTTTGATTGCTACAGTAAAAACGCAAGGAAAAGGAATAAAAGTTTAGTTTTGGAAGAGAGAGAGAGAGAGAGAGAGAGAGAGAGAGAGAGAGAGAGAGAGAGAGAGAGAGAGAGAGAGAGAGAGAGAGTGGAACACAAAGAAAGGAAAGCTTTCATAAGTGAAGTGCAATTTCCCCAGTTTCCCGCATTGTGGTTAGACCACATCCAATTAGAATAAGCGAATCTCGTTCCGAGTCGTATCTGGGTTTTATCTTTAATCCCTGTAAAGAAAACCACCAGAAATGAAATCACGTTCGTTCCCACACAAGAGCCTCATCAGTGCGAATTATTATTATATGCTATTTGCGGTTTAATCGTTGATAGTTATCATGTTGTAATATTAATTTCATAGGGGAAGTAAATCTATCTTATCTTAGAGTGCAGAAAAAAAATATTATTACGTTTCATAATGACTGTAGGCTTTTCCAGTTCTCCATGGAGAAGCGTTTTTGAAAATTCTGAAGTATCTCGTTTCTTTACAGAAATCATTTTGCCAAAAAGGTTTTCATCTAATCCATCTTATTTAGCATTTAATAGATATTTTCTAACTTGACATTAAGAAATGGTTTGCGTGGCAGGATCACCCAGGTAAATAATTAGTCGTTATTTGCATCACTGTCAAGGAATGAATGCCTCATGAATTAGATTTGTAGATGGTGTTTGAAGCAGCTTTGGTAATCAAGATGGCTTTTCCTCGAGTTTTTTTTTTTCTTTAAGGCATTTTCTTGAGCTGTCGAAGATGTTCCAGACCAACCACGAACACAACCAAACTCTCACATGCACAAACACATGCACACACACACACACACACACACACACACACACACACACACACACATATATATATATATATATATATATATATATATATATATATATATATATATATATATATATATATATATATATATATATATATATATATGGTATTTGTTTACAAGAGCATGCTCTCCATTTACTGCAAAATTATGTAGTCCTGCAGCTCTCCTGTTTTTGTACAGTAATTGGGAGGTTCTTTAAATGCTGGGAAATCAAAGAATAGCTAATGTTGCGGGAGGGGGGGAGGGGGAGGTACTGAGCGACTTGGAACCGACATTGTCAACATAGTCAACTAAAGAGAAGTTCGTGACGTTAACGTACATTTCGTATATATTCAAAATATTTACAAAATAAAAATGAAGTAATTACTCAAAAGTGTCACTATTTGTGAAATGTGTATTTTATATTAGGTAAATATTTGATGTAAATCATATTAAAGTGTTTATTTAAAGAAACTATTTTGATATTGACTAGTTTTCCCAGACGACCGTTAGCTACACTAACGCCATCTATTGACCACTGCCAATGAAAACAGTCATCCGTTGCAAAAATAGTCATTCTCGTAAAGCGTTACTTAAAAAAAAAAGATAAGATCTATTGTCAAGTATTACCAAATAAAATATACAATTCACAAATAGTGATACTTTTGAGTAATTGATAAATTTTTGTAATTTAGTATATAATTTGGATATATATATATATATATATATATATATATATATATATATATATATATATATATATATATATATATATATATATATATATATATATATATATATCAAATGTCCGCTAACGTCACGAAATTCTCTATGGTTGACTATGTTGACGATGTCGGTTCCAGGTCGTTTAGTACCTCCTCCACCAACCCAATTCGTCCCCTCCCGCAACATTTGCCATTTTTTTTTGCTTGCACAGCATTTAAAGAACATCCTAATTACTGTATTAAAATAAGAGATTTGCAGGAATGCATAATCATAATTTTGGAGTAAATGGAGAGCGTGCTCTTGTAAACACACACACACACACACACACACACATATATATATATATATATATATATATATATATATATATATATATATATATATATATGTATGTATATATATATATATATATATATATATACTGTATATTTATATATAGATATATATATATATATATATATATATATAAATATACATATATATATATATATATATATATATATATATACATATATATATATATATATATATATAGGCTATATAAATATGTGTGTGTGTGTGTATATATATATATTTATATATGTTTATATATGGTAAAATTATAATTTTGGAGTAAATGGAGAGCATGCTCTTGAGAACAAATACCATATATATTTACATATATATATATATATATATATATATATATATATATATATATATATATATATATATATATATATATGGGCTCAAGCCATGTTGTCGTAATGGAAGTTCCTTAAAGTAGCTTCCTAAGGGATATATGTACTACAGTGATATTCCCAGAGAATTTTACCTTTAGGTATCGAGAATTCTAACTCCTGGAGCGAATATCCTTAAAATTTCTCCAAAGGATATCGCATAATATCAGTGGACGCATTCTTGACACGCCTCCATAGCAATCTGCACCCCAAACAGCGTTTTGGCTTCGAGGAGGATGTGGCAAAAATAAAAGGGAGCCGTCGAAAGGCTCTCCCCGCTCTCGTAATACTATTGGGAATACAACAGCGCCATTCCCACGATGGCGGACATTCCTTTTTTTGTAGCGATCTCGCTCGGTGATATTTCCTGGTGATCTAACTTTTTGATCGTTTTACAGGATTATTATTATGCTTTCTCCATCTTCTTCCGCTTCTGGAAAGTTGAGTATCGGGTCTTTACTATGAGTATATTTTAGCTCCTGTTTCACAATGAAATTAGAGTATCTTATTGTGTTTAGGAGCTAGGCCAGTTACTGGAGGCGCCATGGCGCCGTCGTTTGTTAGGCATGTGTTATTTAGATAGCAGAACGGCTTCCAGTTTTTAATAGCTTTATTTAATTATTTTAATTATTTAGCTATTTAGGCAATTATTCTTGTAAAGTTTCGATAATGTGCATAATTTTTGTTTCCCCCTTTTCTCTGTCGATCGTATAGTTAGAGTTTCGGTGATTTAGGTAATCGAGATCTCGTATAGCCTAGGTAACCTTACCTAGACGTTTTACTATACGTTCAGACTTTCCCCAGTTACCCTCGTGTATTGTTTTCATTCAGTGGAGACTGATACCTCCTAGAATGTTATGAAACATTACACGTCTCTTCGGAGACTTAAGGGTACTCTCTTTCCCTCTGAGTGTAGCCTCAGGCTACAACCCTAATAGCCGTGCCTTGAATTTTATTCAGACATGGCTAACTTAACTTAGGGTTTGTCCTGCCTCTTCCCTTAACCGTTGGTTGTGGTATACCATCAGGTTTTGGGATTTAGTCAGAATCTTAGAGTATTTAGTCTTATGTCGGCGACCTGCCGGCAGGGCGAATGGGATGTAGGATACCATCATTCCCCTGCCGGCTAGGTGGCCGGCAATGGAGGTTAGCCCTCATTAGCCGCACTTGAAGTTATAGTGTATTGTTTTCATTCAGTGGAGACTGATACCTCCTAGAATGTTATGAAACATTACACGTCTCTTCGGAGACTTAAGGGTACTCTTTCCCTCTGAGTGAAGCCTCAGGCTACAACCCTAATAGCTGTGCCTTGAATTTTATTCAGACATGGCTAACTTAGGGTTTGTCCTGCCTCTTCCCTTAACCGTTGGTTGTGGTATACCATCAGGTTTTGGGATTTAGTCAGAATCTCAGAGTATTTAGTCGTATGTCGGCGACCTGCCGGCAGGGCGAATGGGTTGTAGGATACTATCATTCCCCTGCCGGCTAGGTGGCCGGCAATGGAGGTTAGCCCTCATTAGCCACACTTGAAGTTATGGTAGGATACCATCTTCTCCTTGCGACTAAAAGACTAATCCTATGCCTAGGATACGTGGCACTGGAACTCTGTTTCTTCTTTGTTGAGAGGAGCGGCAGTGCCGCCATCCCCTTAACTGTGTCGGCAATCTCTGGGATGGAAAACTGAGTCTCTCCTGTTCCCTGGGATTCTGCCGATACCGAAACTGAGTTTCTTTTACAGGTAGTAGGACTGACAATTTTTGCCAGCTCCTTTCACACTTGTTATAGGACCCTGTTTCCTACCCCTCTGTCCACTTTTGATGGCTGAGCCATTTTCTTTCTTTAGGCCGGCATCTTGTAACCTTACCTTTGCTGGTAGGTTGCTGGAGCCAGCCAGACTCCCTCTCTAGCCATGTCTTTGGCTGACGGCAGAGCATACTGCCGCCAACCACCTCATCTGTTGGCAACTGCTGGCGACCATGATGGCCGTGAGAGGGAGGTCCCTTCTGTTCCCAAGGTTCTTCAGTCCTCCCTTGGACTGCTGCTACAGGTCCTGTTGCCGGGGTACTGCCGGCCAGGCCGGCACAGATAGTGCTGACTCAGTTGGCAGCACGCCGACTGTACTGGTACTGCAGGACTTGCCGGCCGGTAGTGTATCGGCGGTACCTTGTCGGCAATAGTACTGTAGCTGCATGGAAGCCTGAATGGTACATTCTCCCCTTCTATTAGAACCTTCTTTCGAGGAAAAGGCAGTCAAATTAGACTTTTACATCCTTAATTACTGTATACATTCACAGTAAGGAGTAGCCTTTTTTCCATGCTATCTCTCTCTCTCTCTCTAGCTAGCATGCCGGGTATGCCGGCAAGACCTAGCTATGCTGGCTACATGCCGGCTGAACTACATTATATATTATACAGGTAGCCAGTATATCTGCAGTATAGAATATACTGCAGATAGAAAACTACTATATAGTTTATACTAGTAGTTATTTCCAAAATATTTTGGATATCCAACACAGGCATTTGCTGAGCCCAATCCTATATTGAATGAATATGATTTCTTCAATATCCTGATTAGAAATCAGTAATAGGATTACCCTACAATATTAAACACTTCAAGGAAGGAGTAATACACTCCTAACCCTTAAAGGGTGGAGCCTTTTTTCTTGAGTCTCCCTGATCAGGAAACTCTGTATTTTAATATAGTAGGAAGACTACAGCAAATAGGCTGAGTGGGATATACAAATATATGTCTTTATTTTCCTAGTCCAGCTGGCTTCATGCTAGATGGACCATACTGTCATATGCTACTATGAAGGCAGCATAATGACTAGACTGCAATACATGATGTACAGTAGCCAGTAAATTGCAATATAGACTTACTGCAATTAAAAAACTACAGTACCATGATACAGTAGTATTTTCTGACATACCTTGGGTACCCTTGTACGAGCATTCTGCTGGTACCGTTCATATATTGAATGAATAGTTTTCTTCAATATTCTGATCGAGAATCAGTCATCCTGACCCCACAGTATTAACATTATTTTGGTACAGTGATTTGATACTTCTCTACCCCTAGGGGTAAGAGTCCTTCTACATGGAGTTACTCTATAGAGAAATCTCCATGTAGTTAATACTGAGGGGAGGCAACAGCATTTGCTCACAGGGGTACACAAGTATGTATCTCCTACTATCCCTTTATAGCTTACTATCCTAAGCTACTCTATTGTAAAGGACATTTGCATGTTGATTGTCAAGGAGATAATCCATTGTATACTCATTTGGTTTTCCTTTCTTTACAGGAGGAACACCAGATACCTTGTGCTGCAGTCCTCTGCAAGGCCAAGAGTAAGTATTTTTATGGTCATAATACTTGCATGTTTCATGCCTCCTGCAATATTATTTCCGGATCCCTATATTATTGGAACCCACAGGTTTGCAATATTTGTCGGACATTAATGTCCGAAGGTTTTGAAAATCTCAAGTCTACAGAGACTAGGGATACAGCTCAATATAAATTACGCAACTGGATGAGAGGCTTTCAAAAGATCTCTCCGGGACCTTTCCTACCTAATGATGGGATGCGTAAGCTACTATTTCCGGAAGCAAGTGAGGAAACAGTAGTGCCTCAGGAGCTAACTACATCCCCTGATGGCCAGAAAACCTTTGGGATTAAGGGCAAGAAATGCCCCAAGGTAGAAGAGGAAAGTATTGCGTCGGAATTTCCTCCGCTTGTGCTGGCTTTAGAGCCATCGATGTCGACATCTTCGTCTTCTACCCCTAATTTGGATAATGTGGTACAATTATGTATCCAGCTGAAGAATCAAATAGAGAGGTTTCGTAGACAAAACAAAAAGCAGGAAGTAAAACGCAAGATAGATCCTCGTAAAGTTTCTCTTGTCACTTCCCAGGGGTCAGTCAAACGACCCATGAATCAAGACCTACCAACATGCTCCATAACCAATGCCTGGAGGTTCGCGGAGCAGATGCCGATTTCAAATGGCAATCTCTGCATCTCAGAGAAAATAGGTGCTGTTCTTTTGGACAAAATTCAATTTTGGCTAAGCTTTGATGCTTTCCCTAATTGTTGGGTTCGACTGAAGTACGAACTAAAGTCAAGAAAAGGAACTGAACCAAAGGAGGTCTTGATTCTCGACCATGATAAGGCACAGACTATCCTTTCAGGTAGTCTAAGAAAGGCGGGTTATTCAGAGTCGAAAGTATTCTCACTGAATAACGGACACCCTTCCTTTCTTGCTCCTACTTCACTCTCATTCCCCTTTATGGGGAAGGCATTTACTTCTGTTGCCAAAGCGGTAGAGGCGGGTAAGCCATGTCCCACACTTGATAAGTGCAAGCCTTTGTCACCAGCTTTTCCCGGATAGGAAAAGGATTGGAAGGAAGTCCATTTGACATTTTCAGTAGGAAAATTAGACAAGGACGTCGCAAGTCGACAATTCAAGGTATGTTTCCCTAAATTGTCTGAGTTGCTCTTGTGTAATGAACAGGAGTCAAAGGAGAGACTTGCAACATCCCTTTCTCTACAAAACTACATAGAGTTGTGTTCAACCTACGAAAGTACCCCAGACATGCTCATGGTCATAGCCAAAATGCATATGGCTATCTTGGTGAAGGAACTTTACGCCTTTATGAAGTATAGGAGAGCATGTAGAGAGTTTGTGTTCGCTGATGCAACAGTAAAACACGAAACAAGGAAGCTAATATCTTCCAATATCTGGGGTAAAGACCTCTTCCCACATGAGGTCACTAAGGAAGTAATTAAGAACGCCACCATGGAGAACATAGGTCTTCTCCAAAAATGGGGCATTCCTTCAAAGAGAAAATCTTCTGTGGTTGTGGGTCCCCAACCTAAAAAGAAGATCGGAAATGCTGGAAATATCCGGGCTGCTCAACAACATCCCACTATTCCAGTGACCACGGTGCTACAGGCAGATGGTCAACAGTCTAAGCCTACTGACTACTCGAAGCATAAAGACGCTTCGGCCTATTCAAGATGAGCCATTGATGGGAAATAGAAATGTCCCTACCATCATTTCCTTATCTTCTCCTACAGTTCAAAACCCTCCTGGAGGAGTATACCTGAGAGCTATAAAGCATACAGGTGGTAAGAAAACTTTAGCTCATCGAGTTCCAGGTAAGGCTGCTTCGTGTTCACGAGAAGGACTCAAGATATCAATGAGCCATTCTGAACTTGTCGCCACTCAACAAGTTCATAAAAAACAACAAGTTCTGAATGTTAATCCTTCTTAACATATGGACCTTGTTCCAATTAAGGGTGTTCGTAGTCTTGTCAGACCTGAAAGGTGTCCTTCGAAACCTTCCAGTCAACTACCCCCCTTCCTCCTCTCTAGAATTCATGTTACAGAGAGTAACATTCATCCTAAGGAAGATATGGGTCGGACTCACAGTCCTAAGTATCTTCAAAGGATTGACGAACTTAGTCACGTCAAATTCAAGCCTAGAAATAGTTCAGGTATTAACATACCTGATCAAGAGGCTGGAGTGGGCAGCACCCGAAGTGTACAGCCAATGTGCATTCAAAGAGATGACCCGGTTCCTAGGACATCACGGATGCAAGATAAGCTTCTAGAAGTCTCGACTTTCTCCAGCTCAGGGGTTTCGATCTTTAAAAAACCATCGAAGCCGTCAGTCACATCAACTCTCCTCTCCTTTGGAAATATAAAAGGAGCTCGTGAGGTCTGTCAAGAGACTCAGGCATTCAGTCAGAATTCCAAAACGCCAACAGGAAAAAGCGCTAAACTTTCCCCAGTTTGCTATAGTGACAGACCTGGTGCTAAGGGCACACTGGAAAGATGCGTTAAGAGCTTGGAGAAAACACGCATCAAACGCTTGAAGAGATAAAAAAAGACTGAGATCGGTCCCTCTTTTATCGCTTCTCTAACAGAAATTACAGCACAAAAGTCTCAAGACTCTGCTGGTCCTTTCATGGGTGTGGAAGCCCCCTCCACACAGATCAGATTCCCTACGACTGATCTGGGACACCGAAACGACAATAAGACGTCACATTCGAACGTTTCATTCAGTCTTGGTGAAGTTACCCATCCCTCTCTTAAAGGGACGGCACCTACCAGCAGTTCATTCACAACTGATCCACGATGTGACGGTGGATACTCTATTTCGATCCAAACCGGTAGAGTTGGAATGGTCCATGGGCGCAGACATATTCCCGGAACTGCAATTCGACCTCTTCATCACGAGCGTCTTCAAGAAACTACCTTGCTATATAGCCCCATATGAGGATCCTCTAGTGGGGCTGATAGACTAGATGAGGCTGGTCCTAGCTGTGACCCTAGGTATATTTCCGAAGATTCAGAAATTAACTGCCTTCGTTTTATCACAGAGAACCCAAACCCTTCATTTCATGATTTTCTTGCTCTAGCGGTTAGAAAAAGGTTTGGGATCTCAAAAGGCAATGTAGAATTCTTAGAAGAATACAAGGCTAAGTCAACTAGAAGACAATATGAGTCTTCCTGGAAAAAGTGGGTTGCGTTTGTCAAAGCAAAAGGACCGAGAGAAATTTCAATGAACTTCTGTCTGTCCTTCTTTGTCCACCTTCATAGCCAAGGTCTGGCGGCCAATACGATAAATATGTGCAAGTCAGCCTTGACTAGGCCTCTCCTATATGCCTTTCAAGTGGATCTAGCAAATGAAATCTTTAATAAGATTCCGAAGGCATGTGCTAGGCTTAAGCCCGCGATACCACCAAAGCCCATCTCTTGGTCTTTGGACAAGGTCTTACATTATGCCTCATCTGTGAACAATGAAGATTATTCTCTTAAGGATCTAACCCAAAAGGTTATTTTTCTGTTCGCTATAGCCTCTGGGGCTAGAGTTAGTGAAATAGTGGCCCTATCCAGAGATGAGGGTCACATTCAGTTCACAGAAGTGGGAGAACTGAATCTATTTCCTGATCCATCCTTTTTCGCTAAAAATGAGCTACCCACTAAGAGGTGGGGTCCCTGGAGAATCTGCCCTCTGAAGGAAGATGTCTCTCTATGTCCTGCAGAGTGTCTAAAGGTCTATCTTCGTAGAACTTCAGACTTCAGGGGAGGACAGCTGTTTAAAGGAGAAACTTCTGGATCAAATTTATCCCTAAAACAACTAAGGGCGAAGCTCACCTACTTTATTCGTAGAGCGGATCCGGACAGTACTCCCTAAGGTCATGATCCGAGAAAGATTGCTTCATCACTGAACTTCTTTCAGTATATGGACTTTGAGCGCCTTCGTTCATACACTAGATGGAAATCATCCAGAGTGTTTTACAAACACTATGCAAAACAAGTGCATGAACTGAAACAGTTCGTAGTGGCGGCTGGTAGTGTATTAAAACCTACCCCCTAATTACTGTGGTAAACAGTTTATGGTTTGGGACCTCACATGTCTTCGCACATGTATCGGATGAGAATTATCCAGAGTGTTCTACATACACTATGCTAGACAAATCCATGATCTGAAGCAATATGTGGTGACGCCAGGTAGAATATTTAACCTGCCGTCTAATTCTACGATGAACAGCTAATTGACTGGGACTGTCAATTAAAGGGAGAAGAGGTCACCCTTCTTAGGTGTGACCTCTTTTAATTAAGTGTTACCATGATAACACTGGCTCTGTTCAAAATCCCAGGTGTGGAATTATACAGATAGCACTAGTGCCGGTGTACGAAGTACACAGTGCAGATAGAAGTAACCAGTACAGGAATTATGAAGAGAAATTGTTTTGTAATTTTTCTTCAGTCTGAGAGTGGCACTCATCATTTCTTCCTTCAAGAAGGAAATATAGTCTCTGTACTTGTTACAGGTATAATCCCATTGTCATACTACATTCGTTTTACTGAACATCTTTTAGTCATTTATTAGCAATAAATGTCTATTAGAATGTAGTGCGTCCACCTTCGCCAGACAATTTTATGTATACATGCAAGAGTTCTTCAACTTACCAAAGTAAGTATCCCTCATATATTTGTATGCATCAAATAATAGATATAAGAGACACTGATGTTATTTTAGCAAAATATACAACTATGATAGAACTAGTGCCGGTGTATTCAGTGTGTACTTATGTTTGGTCAAACTATGTATGTTAACCTCAAGATCCCTTTTCTACTGTCTAGAATGACTCTTCCCTGTAGAGGCAGGAAGCATTAACATTGGTTATGATTAGTGATGGTGACGAATAACGGTAACGTCCCTTGTCTCATGTAGTCCCCATGACCATAGAAAAGGTTGCTATAAGGTTAAGGCACTGATTAGAAATCCACAGATACACTAATGCTCTGGTATGCTTCCATCACGACATGGCTTGAGCCCAAAAAACGGATTTTGAGCGAAGCGAAAAATCTATTTTTGGGTGAGATGGCCATGTCGTCCTGATGGACCCACCCATCTCTTCTAAAAGAAAAGATCTTCACAGTATCCCTCCCGTGGTACTATATCTGTAACACCATGCTCAATGCTACAACGAATGTCTGCCATCGTGGGAATGGCGCTGTTGTATTCCCAATAGTATTACGAGAGCGGGGAGAGCCTTTAGACGGCTCCCTTTTATTTTTGCCACATCCTCCTCGAAGCCAAAACGCTGTTTGGGGTGCAGATTGCTATGGAGGCGTGTCAAGAATGCGTCCGCTGATATTATGCGATATCCTTGGGAGAAATTTTAAGGATATTCGCGCCAGGAGATAGAATTCTGGATACCTAAAGGTAAAATTCTCTGGGAATATCACTGTAGTACATATATCCCTTAGGAAGCTACTTTAAGGAACTTCCATCAGGACAACATGGCCATCTCACCCAAAAATAGATTTTTTGCTTCACTCAAAATCCGATATATATATATATATATATATATATATATATATATATATATATATATATATATATATGCATACATATATATATATATATTTATATATAGATATAGATATATATATATATATATATATATATATATATATATATATATATATATATATATATATATATATTATATATATTCATATATATATATATATATATATATATTTATACATATTCATATATATATATATGCATATATATATATATATATATATATATATATATATATATATATATATATATATATATATATATATATATATATATATATATATATATGTGTGTGTGTGTGTGTGTGTGTGTGTGTACGTGTGTTCTGGAAAATCAGTGTCACCAGTCTCTTTACTTATCCCTTTTTTTGTTCACTTTATTGTAAATTACGCACTTTCTTATAATTTGATTACTTGATCTGTAATCCCTACTCCTATATAAAACTCATTACTCGCCATTCAGATGAGGTAATCCAGCGGAGTACTTTATAACTAAATCGTTTGCATTAATTCCCTTCATCTGCCCTAAAAACCAGACTATTCTGACAAAATCTGGCAACTTATTATGGGTAAACATTCCTTAACATTTATATGAGAGCTATCTTAATAGGCATTAATATGACATCTCTAATTAGTCTCTAGCTTACTTTATTCCAGTACTGATCAGACTTCATATTTCTTTTGCTTATTAGATACATAACATTTATTATTCATATGCCTATTGAATTCATTTATATTTCTTTGCTTATTAGCAAAATAACTCATTCATAATTCAAATGCTTATTGGCTTCTTTTATTTTTCTTTACTTATTAGCAACACAACTCATTCATAATTCAAATGCCTATTGACTTCAATTATATTTTTTTAGCTTATTAGTAACATAACTCATTCATGATTCAAATGCCTATTGGCTTCATTTATATTTCTTTGCATATTTGTAAAATAACTAACTCATAATTCCAATGCTTATTGGATTCATTAATATTTCTTTGCGTATTTGTAACATAACCAACTCATAATTCAAATGCCTATTGGCTTCATTTATATTTCTTTGCATATTTGCAACATAACTACTAATAATTCAAATGCCTATTTGCTTCATTTATATTTCTTTACTTATTAGCAACAAAACTCATTCATATTTCAAATGGCTATTGGCTTCATTTATATTTCTTTGCTTATTAGCAACATAACTCATTCATAGTTCAGATGCCTATTGGCTTCATATATATTTCTTTGCATGTTAGCTACATAACTATCTCATAATTCAAATGCCTATTGGCTTGTTTTATATTTCCTCACTTTTTAACAAAAAACCTCATTCATAATTCAAATGCCTATTGGCTTCATTCATATTTCTTCGTGTAAAAGCAACATAATTCATTCATAATTCAAATACCTATTGCCTTCATTTATATTTCTTTGCTTTATAACAACATAGCTCATTCTTAATTCAAATGCCTATTGGCTTCATTTATATTCCTCTGCATATTTTTAACTTAACTAACTAATAATTCAAATGCCTATTGGCTTCATTCATATTCCTTCGTGTATAAGCGACATAATTCATTCATAATTCAAATACCTATTGTCTTCTATTAAATTTCTTTACTTATTAGAAACTTAACTCATTCATAATATAAATGCCTATTGACTTCTTCTATATTTCTTTGCTTATTAGCAACACAACACATTCATAATTCAAATTCCTATTGGCTTCACTTATATTTCTTTGCATATTAGCAACATAACTAACTTATAACTATTAGCTCTATTTATTTTTCTTTGCTTATTAACAACATAACTCATTCATAATTCAAATACCTAATGGCTGCTTTTATATTTCATAGCTTTTTAGCAACACAACCGATTTAGAATTCAAATGCCTATTGGCTTCATTTGTATTTCTTTGTATATTAGCAACTAAACTAACTCATAATTCAAATGCCTATTGGCTCCATATATATTTTTTTTTGTTCTTTAGCAAAACAACTCATTCATAATTCAAATACCTCTTGGCTTCATTTATATTTCTCTGCTTATCATCAACATAACTTATTCATAATTCAAATGCCTCTTGGCTTCATTTATATTTCTTTGCTTTTTAGCAACATAACTCATTCATAATTCAAATGCCTATTGGCTTTATTTTTATTTCTTTGCTTTTTAGCAACATAACTCATTCATAATTAAAATGCCTATCAGCTTCATTTATATTTCTTTGCTAAAAAGCAACATAATTGATTCATAATTCAAATGCCTATGGCTTCATTTATAATTCTTTACTTATTAGCAACATAACTCATTCATAATTCAAATGCCTTTTGGCGTTATTTATATTTCTTTGCTTATTAGCAACATAACTCAATTATAATTCAAATGCCTATTGGCTTCATTTACATTTCTCTGCTTATCATCAACATAACTCATTCATAATTCAAATGCCTATTAGCTTCAATTATATTTCTTTGCTAAAAAGCAACATAATTGATTCATAATTCAAATGCCTATTGGCTTCATTTACATTTCTTTACTTATTAGCAACATAACTCACTCATAATTCAAATGACTATTGGCTTAATTTATATTTCTTTGCTAAGAAGCAACAAAATCGATTCATAATTCAAATGCCTATTGGCTCAATTTATATTTCTTTCCTTATTAGCAACATAACTTATTTATAATTCAAATGCAAAATGGATTTCTTTGCTTATTAGCAACACTACTCATTCATAATTCAAATGCCTATTTGCTTCATTTCTATTTCTTTACTTTTTAGCAATACAAGTCATTCATAATTCAAATGCTTATTGGCTTCTTTTATATTTCTTGGCTTATTATCAACATAACTCATTCATAATTCAAATGTCTATTGTCTTTATTAATATTTCTTTACTTATTAGCAACATAACTCATTCATAATTCGAATACCTATTGGGTTCATTTATATTTCTTTGCTTATTAGCAACATAACTCATTCATAATTCAAATTCCTATTGCCTTCATTCATATTTATTTGCTTATTAGCAACATAACTCATTCATAATTGAAATGCTTATCGGCTTCATATTTATTTCTTTGCTTATGAGCAACATAACTCATTCATATTTCGAATACTTATTGGCTATATTTATATTTCTTTGCTAATTAGCAACATAACTCATTCATAACTCAAATGCCTATTGGCTTCATTTATATTTTTTTGCTTATTAGCAATATAACTCATTCATAATTAAAATCCCTATTGGCTTCATTTATATTTTTTTTTGCTTATTTGTAACATAACTCATTCATAATTCATAAGCGTATTATCATCGTAATTAATTTATAATTCATATACCTATAGCATTTCAATCCTTTTATATTTCATAAACCCATAGCTATATTATTCTTATATATATATATATATATATATATATATATATATATATACATATATATATATATATATATATATATATATATATATATATATATATATATACATACTCACATATGTGTATATATATATTATGTATATATATATATATATATATATATATATATATATATATATATATATATATATATATATATATATATATATGAATGTGTGTGTTTTGCCACATATATTGTTTATCCTCCTCATGGATTTTGTAATGCGTAAAACAGTCGGAGATGGTGGAGATGGATTGTACTGGATTGGTGATAGGAAATTAGCAGACCTAAAGTATGATGATGATGCTGTCCTTCTCAGCAGAGTACCATAGGTTTTGCAAAGCTTGCTTTCCGGAATGCACGAAATATCAAACAAGGTATGGCTCAATATACATAGAAGAAAGACAGAGATGATGATGAGAATGGAATATACTATGGAAGATGAAATATCATTGAAAGGAGAATAGATTAATGGGCTAGAATCATTCAAGTAGTTAGGAACAGTGATGTTCAATACAGAGTCCATACTATATTAGAGTCTAGTGAAAGATTGAAAATGTTAAACAGACAATGGATATGTCAAGTAAAATTTGGAAATCAAATCACCTGAAATTCCATATAAAAATCAGTCTATACATCAGTTTAGTGAGATCGGCGTCACTATATGGACATGAGTCATGGTATGTTAATAGATTTAGTATACTTGAGAACAAAGCCCTCAGAAAGATATTGGGAGTTAGATGGCAGAATAGGATTTCAAATGAAACTGTAAGAGAGATTACTCGAGTGTCATATATGGATGAGATCATAGTGAGGCACTAGAATAGTTGGAAGACCCAGACCTACATAGCTGAGGGCTATGGAGCATGAAGTAGGAGATGATGACTGGAGAAGTATTGAATTAAAAGCTGAAGATAGAGACGACTGGTGAAATCTAACCGACCCCCTTTGCGTTAATAGGCAGAGATGATGATGATGATAATGATGATATATAATGTATATATATATATGTATATATATATATATATATATATATATATATATATATATATATATATATATATATATATATATATATATATATATATATATATATATACACACACTTGTATATAAAGAAACCCTTGTCTTCTCCACACGACATCATCAAGATTGGTTTGATAACAACGCTGATGGTATACATGACCTAATCACAGCAAAAAATAAAGCGCACGATGCATGGCTCTCACAACCTACTTCTGTAGCTCTCAAAGAAAACTTCCAACAGCTAAGATCAGAAGTGCAGAAAATACTCAGAGACATGGAAAATAACTGGTGGAATGACCGTGCAAAAGAAACTCAATCATACGCAGATGCAAATGATCAACATAGTTTCTACAACCCTATTAAAATTTTATATGGCCCAACAAAAAGTAGTATGACTCCTGTTCGCTCTCTAGAAGGAAACCTCCTAAAAAACAAACAGGAGATAATAGATCGCTGGGCACAACATTTCAGCTTGATCCTTAACCAACGAAATCCTGTAGAGCCTAATATCCTCAACAACATCCCTGATGTCCCTCACTCAGAAATCCTAGATACCAACCCCACTTTCCCAGAAACTATACAAGCCATAAGGGCCATGAAAAACAACAAAAGCCCCGGCCCTGATGGTCTACCAGCTGAACTATTCAAGGAGGGGGGCTACTTACTCCATCAACATCTCCACAACCTTATTCTCTCTATTTGGAACATGGAAGAAGTCCCCCATGAGTGGCTAGTCTCAGACATTGTCACCATCTACAAACGTAAAGGAGACCGTTCACTCTGTAACAATAGCAGAGGCATCACCTTGCTCGGCGTTGCAAGTAAAATCCTGGCAAGAATAATGCTTGCAAGACTTTGCAAACACATTTCGGAAAATGTACTAACAGAGACGCAATGTGGCTTTCGTAAAGAACGTAGTACTTGTGACATGATATTCGTGGCCCGACAACTACAAGAGAAATGCCATGAGCAAAACCGTGATCTTCACATAGCTTTTATCGATCTAACAAAGGCCTTCGACACGGTGAACAGAGACCTTTTATGGACTGCTCTCTCTAAATTTGGAGTACCTCCGAAATTCCTTAACATTCTAAGGAACTTACACAATGATATGCAAGCCTGTGTAAGTATGGGTGGTAGTAAATCACAACTTTTCAGGGTAGAAACTGGAGTAAAACAAGGATGTGTCCTGGCTCCAGTAATATTCAACATCTACCTCACTGCAGTCACCCTCCTGAGCCACCAACAAGTCAACGAAGAAAATCAATTGAAAGTGCAGTTTCGACTAGACGGAAACTTATTCAACCTTAGGCGCCTCCAGCCTGTGACAAAAACAACAATGACACACCTAATGGAACTCCAATATGCAGATGATTGCACTCTAGTGGCTCACTCATCAGATGCCCTCCAATGCAGCCTTACCATTGTCTCATCAATTTACAGAGCCATGGGGCTCAAAGTTAACATCAACAAAACTGAAATCCTATCCCAGCAAATAATTGCAGGAGATCCCCCAGTATTTCATCTGAATGGGGAAGCCATCAAACAAGCTGATAGCTTTATCTACCTTGGAAGCATCTTCACTAAAAAACACAATATTGATGAGGAAATAGTTGCCCGGATAAATCATGCCTCCGCATCTTTCGGCCGACTCAGGTTCAGAGTCTTCCTAAATCACCACCTCAAGACAGAAACTAAAGTAGCTGTGTACAGAGCTGTCTGCATGTCCACCTTGCTATATGGAGCAGAATCCTGGACGGCTTACCGTCGATATGTAAAACAACTTGAGGCATTCCATATTCGCTGTCTTCAGCGTATATTAGGGCTCACATGGCAAGACAAAGTACCTCATTCTGAAATTCTCCACCGTTCAAACCTGCTAAGTATAGAATCCACATTGGCAGAAAAACAACTCAGGTGGATCGGCCACGTCATTCGTATGCCAGAACATCGCCTTCCTCGCCAGGTCCTCTACAGTCAGCTCCCTGAAGCTCGGCGTAATCCAGGGGGTCAGAAAAAGAGGTACAAGGACAACATCAAAGCTACGCTCAAGAAGTGCAACATACAACCTGAGCAACTAGAAATGAATGCCTCTGACAGACCACTATGGCGCTCACTCTGTAAAGCTGGAGTCAATCAACTTGAAGACACCCGGAACCAGGCAAGACAACAGCGCAGGGAGGGAAGACAAAACCGTCGAGATCAGATACCCCCGGTCAACTTAGACCTGACTTGCCATTTGTGTGGCAGAGTGTGTGGATCCAGAATTGGTCTTCACAGCCATGCAAGATGGCACCAACGACAATAGATCTAACTTCATACCCATCACAGCGAAGCAGAAGTCGTCTTCGATTCGAAGGACAGCAATAACGTAACGTATATAAATATATATATATATATATATATATATATATATATATATATATATATATATATATATATATATATA
Organism: Palaemon carinicauda; assembly: GCF_036898095.1. Taxonomy (NCBI): domain Eukaryota; kingdom Metazoa; phylum Arthropoda; class Malacostraca; order Decapoda; family Palaemonidae; genus Palaemon; species Palaemon carinicauda. The sequence continues at coordinate 46,465,905 of NC_090755.1, read as the reverse complement.
TATATATGTATATATACACACACACACACACACACATATATATATATATATATATATATATATATATATATATATATATATATGTATATATGTATATAAAATGTGTGTTCGTGTGTGTGAACTAAATTTAATTTTTTGTGGGTTTCCAAAGTCACTTATTTACAAAATACAAATATTAACTAACATTATTGATAATTATATTAAAATTCTTGGCATTAGTAATATGAAATTATAAATAAATACCTTCATTTAATGTTGTGATGACTGGAAATAAGCCAGCTGTTCCTTCACTTTCTCCGAGCTCTACAGTACTTGTAATTAGTCATCGCTATTCTTGTTAGGGTATCCAGTTGTGCATTAGTGACCTTTTTTTCTGTTTCCTCTTCACAACATTTATGATTGAAAATGTAGATTCATAAGTGTATGTCTTCACCAAATAGCACATCACTATGCACAGTGTGCCTCAAAACTGGGTACCGTAATTCATATCGGGGACAATATTATTATTATTATTATTATTATTATTATTATTATTATTATTACTAGCCAAGCTAGAACCAGAGGTGGAAAAGCAAGATGCTTTAAACCCAAGTGCTCCAACAGGGAAAAATAGCTCAGAGAGGAAAGGAAATTAGGAAATAGATAAAAGATGAGAACAAATTAACGATTAATTTTTCAAGAAACAGTAACAAAATCAAAACAGATATGTTGTATATAAACTATAAGAAGACTTGTGCCAGCTTGTTCAACATAAAAACGTTCGCTGCAATTTTGAACTTTTGAAGTTCTACTGATTCAACTATCCGATTAGGAAGATCATTCCGCAACTTGGTGACAGCTGGAATAAAACTTCTAGAATACTGAGTAGTATTGAGCCTTATGATGGAAAATGCCTGACTATTAGAATTAGCTACATGTTTAGTACTACGCCCAGGATGGAACGGTCCAGGTAGATCTGAATGTAAAGGTAGGTCAGAATTATGAAAAATCTTATGCAACATGCATAATGAACTAACTGGACGACGGTGCCAAAGATTAATATCTAGATCAGTAATAAGAAATTTGATAGACCATAAATTTCTGTCGAACAAATTAAGATGAGAATTTGCAGCTGAAGATCAGACAGGAGAACAATACTCATTACAAGGCGGAATGATAAAATTTAACACTTCTTCAGAATAGATTGATCACCAAAAATTTTAAAAGACTTTCACAATAAGCCACTTTTTTGTGCAATTGAAGAAGACACAGACCTAATGTGTTTCTCAAAGTAAATTTGCTGTGGAGAATCACACCTAAAATTTTAAAAGAGTCATACAAAGTTAAAGAAACATTAGCAATGTTGAGATCCGGATGTTGAGGAGCCACTGTACTTGACCTGCTTACAATCATACTTTGCGTTTTGTTAGGATTCAACTTCATACCCCATAATTTGCACCATACACTTATTTTAGCTAGATCTCTATTAAGGGGTTCACCAACCCCAGATCTACATTCAGAAGATGGAATTGATGCAAAGAGAATAGCATCATCTGCATATGCAACAAGCTTATTTTCTAGACCAAACCACATGTCATGCGTTTATAGTATGAAAAGTAATGGGCTAAAAACACTACCCTGTGGAACACCATATACCACATTCCTATACTCACTATGGTTCCCATCAACAACAACTGTTTGAGATCTATTATTAAAAGAATCAATAATAATGCTAAGAAACGACCCATCCACTCCCAACTGTTTGAGTTTGAAAATAAGGGCCACATGATTTACACGGTCAAAGGCAGCCCTAAAATCAAGGCCAATCATACAAACTTCCTGACCACAATCAAGGGATTTCTGTACAGCATTGGAGATTGTAAGAAGGGCATCACATAATCTAAGGCCTTTAGGAAAACCAAATTGTAAACTAGGGAATAGATGATTACCTTCAGCAAACCTATCAAGATATTTTGCCAGAAGACGTTAAAAAACTTTAGATAATATGGGAGATATGGAAATTGGGCGGTAATCAGTTGGACTTGAGCTACCACAAACACATTTATATAGTGGGGTAACATTACCAATTTTCCCAAAAGTGCTAAAAGCTCCTCTTCTTACTAACTTGCGCAAAATAACAGATAACTTTGGAGCTAAAAAAATCTGCAGTCTTTATAAAAACTAAAGGAAAAATATCATTTGGGTCCACACTTCTATAGGCCTCAAGGTCCATCAAGAAAGCATTAATTCAACGAGATTGAAAAGCTAAACTAGTTAGTTTAGCCTCAGGAAAAACGGAATGAGGAAGTTTGAGTTTCTCATTACTCTGTTTACTGTCAAATCAGCCAAAAGGGTTGCCTTTTCCTTTGGACAGTGAGTGACTGAGCCATCTGGTTTAAGTAAAGGAGGAACTGTTGCATCTACAGCAAAGAGTGAAGACTTATGGGTAGTCTACCACCTATGTTCATGGGGTGTACCAGAAAGGGTTTCTTTTATGGTTAAATTGTATTCCTTTTCAGTTGAAGTATAAATTCTCTGAGCAAAAGCTCTAAGCTAAGTATTGGTATTCAAGGTCAAATCTAATATGTTACCCTTCCAAAGATGATAGGCATCCTGCTTCTCCAAATAAACACGTCTATAATTATCATTGAACCACATTTTGTCCTTCACTCGGTACCTTAGCATACGAGAAGCGGTACACCGATCAATTATGTTGACTAGATTCTCATACAAAGAGACACCAAGATCAACACTACTATAAAAATGTGAACAATTCAAGCCCGAAAGATTATACAAAATCCCTTTCCTGCCTGGTTGAGATTTCATATAAATTTTACATGAGTATGATACATCAGTGACAGGCTGCTCAGTCTTCACTACTAATGAAATCAAGGAATGGTCAGATGTCCCGACTGGAGAACCAACCTTACCTGTTATAACGCCAGGGGAGTCAGTGTAAATGAGGTCCAAGCAGTTACCAGACCTGTGAGTAGCTTTACTTATAATTTGCTCACAGCCTGATTCAGAGGAAAAGTCTAAAGCCATGGTGATCGGTAGGAGAAACAGAACTTAACCACTCACTATGGTGAGCATTAAAATCACCAACAAAGACAAAAGAGGCCTTTCTATCATCTTCTTATATCTTAGCCATAATGGTAAGAAGACAGTCAAAGATAGAATCATCCAGGTCTGGATTCCGGTGGATCGAACACAAATCTGAATTTCATGACATCTACATTCATAGCAGGACTTATGAGAAGCAGGGTACTCAGTCCTAATATACACCGCCATTCCCCTGGCCCTAGGGATGGCATCACGTTTCAACATTATTGGCTTCTTAAAACCAATTATAAAGAGCTCAGATGAGTGCCTCATATTAGAAACCAAAGTTTCTGAGCACCAAAGAATATAGTTGCTATAAGGTCTGTAAATTTTGCATGAAGACCACGAATATTGCAATACAGTAGATGGCATTAATGAAATCTAGGACGTACTGGTCTTGGATTTTGCTCAATGTCTCTAGATAAAATGAGAATTAATGGTAATAAAAAAGACCCATCATACCTAAAAACTAGATTAACAAGAATTATAAGAAAAACAATATGTACAGAAATATAAATAAAGTGATTGATCAAACCCATAGACTATAGAAAAATGGTTGGAAAAACTAGTCAACATGGAGGTGCCAATACACCATGCAAGGCTCTATATCCTCCAGGATAGCCACTTCAACTGAAGGGAGGACAGTAAGGATGGTTTTAAGAAGAAAAAGATTCAGTTAAGGAAACGAAAACCTCTTGATAAACCACCAGGAAACCATGACCCCTTCATTAATCCTGCCCAACACACCATTTAAAAAAAAAAAGAGGAAGAGAAAGATAATACGATAGAATAGTGTGCCCGAGTGCACCCTTAAGCAAGAGAACTCTAACCCAAGACAGTGGAAGACCATGGTACAGAGGGTATAGCACTACCTAAGACTAGAGAACAATGGTTTGATTTTGGAGTGTCCTTCTAGAGGAGCTGCTTACCATAGCTAAAGAGTCTCTTCTACCCTTACCGAGAGGAAAGTAGCCACTGAACAATTACAGTACAGTAATTAGCCCATTGACCAGAATCTGTAAAGAATAGGCCAGAATTTGGTGTATCTGTATGTAAAGAAAAAAGGCGCCGTAACTAGAGAGAGGGATCCAATGCATTACTGTATGGCTAATCAAAGGATCCAATAACTCTCCAGTGGTAGTATCTCAATAGGCCGCTGGTGCTCTAGCCAACGTACTACCTACGAAAAAATGTTTTATCTGATTTTAAAATCCCTTTTAGCATTTCATTTGCCTACAGATCTCCAATCTCAGATTCCACCGAAGCATGATCAGGACAAAGTTTAGCGGTTATAGAACTTAACATTGAAACCTACACATTGAATGGGGTCCCAACGAAAGTGAAAAATTCCTTGTGCTCAAACTCCTTTCCCAAATCATTTAATGTATTCTTAAAAGTGATAGCTGAAACTCTGCAACATTTCTGGATTGACAAGTGTGGTTTTTCTAAGTTTTGGAAAATGCAAACATTGTCTGTCTCGTATGAAAAGTAATGTGGTCTTGTTATGAAATCCTGTTACTTCACCAAGCATTGCAGCCGGTGTTTTCCCGGTCCCTGTAACTTCAATTTTATTGCAATTAGGTGGCAGGTAAGATCATTTAGGCAGGATACTCAAGAATAGTTCAAGCACTCTGCAGATGTGCCTCCTAGTGAATTTTACAAAGAAATATGGCAAAATTTGGAATTTCCTCTTACTCCCTCATTAATCCAATGAGACCCTTCTCTTTGCCTCTCATATTTGGGACACCCACATTAAAGACATAAACCAAGTTAGACCATTTCTGGTTATTATCAGAAAGAACTCTTATAGTGCAGTAAATATGTCTTCTCTTCTCGTTTGGCCCTATAGTGGTAATGGGCGCAATAATTCTTCCCGGAATAAGTCTTCTCTTGGAAATCATAGACAATCACACAACTGTGCAGCATCACAAATATCTGTTTTTGTCTAAACACCTGTTGAGATACTACCGCTAGAGAGTTATTGGGTCCTTTGACTGGTTAGACAGTACTATATAGGATCCTTCTCTTCAGACAGTGTTCATTTTCCTTTTGTCAACACATACACCGAAGAGTCTAGCCTATTCCTGACATATTCTCTGTCCTCATACACCTGAGATTACCAAATAATTCTTTTCCCAAGGGGTTAACTACTGCCCTGTAATTGTTCAGTGGCTAATCTCCTCTTGGTATGGGTAGAGGAGACTTTAGCTATGATAAGCAACTTTTCTAGTCTTGGGTAGTGCCATAGCCTCTGTACCATGGCTTTCCCCTGTCTTGGGTAAGAGTTATCTTGATTGAGGGTACACTCAGGCACACTATTCTATCTTATTTCTCTACCTCTTATTTTGTAAAAGTTTTCATAGCATATATATGATATGCTTACTTTAATTGTTTTTACTCTTCTTGAAATATTTTATCTTATCGGTTGATTAATTCTCTTATTTCCTTGTTTCCTTTCCTCACTGGGTTATTTTTCCTGGGCTAATAGTATCCTGCTTTTCCAACTAGGGTTGTAGCTTAGCAAGTAATAATAATAATAATAATAATGATAATAATAATAATAATAATAAAGCATTGAACAGCTGACAGATTGCCATTATGGTTTTACCTAACGTGATCTGTTTGAAAATTGCATTTCTAATATTGAAACCACAATAAATTATCTCTGATGATACCAAAACGCACTCTTTAACAATCTCTACATCTGTAAAAGGTTTCCTATGTTTCGCCAAGATCCATGCAATCCAATGGGTGGCCTCTGTCAAATTATCTGCAACATAATATGAAAAGTAAATAACTGCAACGACCACTATATTCTGTTCATTTTTTATCTGGCAAAAATAAGTAAACATTAAAATGTCGATTGTTCAGTCAGAGTTGAATGGAAGTCAATGACTTTTTGATATGAGGTAGGAATAGGGCTTTTCACTTACTATTTAATTTTTTAATAAAGTTAATTCAATTTCATGCAACCTTGATAGAGCAATCGAGATTTCAGAGTTCATATTTTTGGCCAGATAAAAATGAAGACTCTAGGCATATTGAACCTATTCCTATTAGCAATTTTATCGAAGGGTGAGTGATACAGCAAAATAATGAAATTCATATCAAATACTTTGGACGCTATCTTTGGTCCTTACTGAAATGTCTCCATTTCTCTTTCTCTCCTGTGAGCCGCCAATCTGGTCATCGCGAGGCTCCAATGTCTCCGAGCCGCGCAATAAAGACCACTGATCTAAATGATTCCGAGTTTACTGGCAAGAAATGTGGCTATTTGTTCCTTAGAATCTTTCTTCTGATTTCCTATTGTTTTCATTATCTTATCTTTCTCTTCGTTAAATCAGTATCTAGGATGGTACTCACTACGTGAATTAATACCTAATTTAAAGCTACATTAAGTGAATTGTCATTGGCAGTTGCCTTTATCTTAATTAACCCATTCGTTTCATTGCAGAACCCCATAAATGCCTACATTTTTTTTTCTTTAAAACCCACACAGTGTTGATATTTTCAAATGCCTTATCCAATGTGGTGTGTTCATCGCCCACCTCATCCTTTACTAATAACATCACCTGTTTTATGGTTTTAACTTCATCGGTTAATCTAAAACTAGAGATCCTACTTTCCGTATCAGGTAACAACTTATCTACATTATGCTTTTCTCATCTTTGTTTCACTGGGATTATTTCTACCTACATTTCCACATAAACGTCTGGTTTGGTTTAGTTTTCCTATTGAATTTATATTAGTGGGGTTAGTTACTGTGCTAATCTCTAAACTTATTTCTTATGGGAAGTTAATCGTCCTTGTCTTACACTCCTACTCGTGTAATCTAAATTATCTGTTCATCTAAAATTGTAAAAATGTGAGCAATATCCCTTACACAAAATCATATTTTGATTACACCAGAGACACAAAATTGTATACTCTTATATGATAGACTGAAAAAATAATAACGAGAGAGAGAGAGAGAGAGAGAGAGAGAGAGAGAGAGAGAGAGAGAGAGAGAGAGAGAGAGAGAGAGAGAGAGAGAGGGAGCCATTAAAATATTACTCACATATCTGTGGTCACTTTGGATTTACCCTTTTTCCTCGTGCGAAAAATTTTTCCTTTTTCATGCCATTGTCTATTTCAAGGTTCCTCAAGTTGTATCTGTAAATAATTTCACTTTAAAGTTCAGTCTCAACGTCACACGATAACTCTCCAGGAAGGCTGCCACCAACGTGAAGCTTCCTATGATTAATTATGATTAATAGTGGGGGTCTTCTTAGATATTCATGAATCAGAATTGTCTTTGATATCACAGTAACTTATCTAATTTTCAAAATGAAATAATAATGAAATCTCAGATATACGGGGTGTGGATAGCACCGAGTATTTTCATCATTTACTATAGAAAAATTGAGCAAATTTTAGTAATATAAGTTCACTGAGCCCGTAGGCAAGGAAATACACAAGATTGTAGATTCTGTAGAGGTTGCTTTCTATCCTCGTCTTCTGTGACGTGCCTATGACATCTGCTCTCTCTCTCTCTCTCTCTCTCTCTCTCTCTCTCTCTCTCTCTCTCTCTCTCTCTCTCTCTCTCTCTCTCAGGTTTTCGAGTTTATATCTGAATGGTAGGAAGGCGTTTATTCCAGATTCGGGTGACTATGTTGCTTGGAAGGATTCTGTCCATTTCTAAAGATAAAATGTAGTAGGTGATCTCTAGAACCTCACTGACAGGAATACTGGCTGGGCAGGACTGCCTCTTGTGGAGACATTGCTACTTTTATACGTTAGATTTCAAGGTGTGACAAAAAAGATGGCTGCCTGTGACGTTTGACTTCCGGTGGCACTATTCACGCGCTTGGACTTCCACGACACTTTCACTGAAAAATAATTTTGATTATTATAATAATAATAATAATAATAATAATTATTATTATTATTATTATTATCATTATAGTCGATATTTTATAATGTTTTTTTTTATATCATTAACAGTTGCAATTGTAATACTAATGGTTATACTCATTGGCATGAATATGAGATATGAGAAAAATATAACGAAGAATTCGCAGGCTTCTGCTTCCTGAGTCGCACAAGTTTAAACAGATTTTTCCTTCAGCCAACGAAGTTGAGAGGTTATGTTTTCACCGCCGTTTGTCCGTTTGTTTGAGTGTGAACATTTTCTTGGCCACAATTTTACTCATGAAGTTAAGTTAAGACGTGGAAGTGATTCGATTTGGAAAGTCCTAGGTCAAGGTCAAAGTCGAACAAAAGGTTGAGAGATAAGCTGTGGAGGTCACAATTTTACTCATAGATCAGTGAAACTTTCGGGGATAAGTTTTTAAGACGTGGAAATGATTCAATTTTGAAAGTCCTAGGTCAAAGGTCAAGGTCAAGGTCGAGAAAAAGGTTAAAAAATAAGTTGCCTTTGTGGAGGTTACAATTTTACACATAGAATAGTGAAACTTTCCGGGATTGATTGTTATGTTGAGCTGTTGAAGTGATTCAATTTTGAAAGTCTTAGGTAAAAGGTCAAGGTCAAGGTCAAGCGAAAGGTATAGAAATAAGTTGCTTTGGCGGAGGTCTGTGCTCTACTGAATGTCCCTCTAGTTCTATTGCATTTCTATGACATCTTCAGCCGTCTGAGAACGATTCAGCTTAGACAGTAGAACAAAGCAAGAGGGACTGATGACCAATTTAAATATGATTAAAAAGCTGATAAGAATCTTGCAAAACAGATTATCTCAGCTTGACGTGACAATGATGAGGTAAAAGAAAAGGCAAATACAAAGGTATTAGTTGAGGAGAGGATCCAAAAAGTGTAGATGAGAGAAAAGGAAAATTAAATATTTCTTTATATTAGCCTTTTCATAAAATATATTTTTGAGAGTTTTTCTTGACTGATTGCGTCTTGTTTGAGGTGGGAAACTGTGCGAATGCATCCAGTTCTTTTTTTTTTTTTTTTTTTTTTTGTAATATGTTTATTGGTCTGATATCAACTCAGAATCTAATTTCCAAAGAACTCGAATGGTAAATAAATGTTAATTGAATTGAATATAGTTTTTCATTTAATTTCAAAATATATGATGTAAAATATATTTTGAATAAAAAGATCTTAACTGTAGGTGCGTATTTCCATTATTCTGTTTCATTTTTTTCTTGCATATCGAGATTCTGTAATGCATTATGAAGCGAAATACTATTACCTAAATCTCGTTTCCCCTTTTATATCAAAGCAAATTTATTGGGTCGAATTCATATGTGATATGACGAGAAAATGACTTTGATAAAATGTGTAACTCCATCGACGTATCATTGAAGTGCAGATTGGATTTCATTTTTTTTTTTTTTTTATTTTCGCTCTTTCACTGTATGTTCTATTCAGCATTACGAAATATATCTTTTTCATAAAATCTATAATAAATGTTAAATTTTATATCTCTTTTGGCCCATAGATTTTATTTACAAGGCTTTGCTCTCATTTATAAGGTTTGAAATTTTGCATTTTACTGTTTATGACCATTCGCTCTTTTGTGCATTTTATTATCCGAGGATTTTCGTCCAGTTTGTTTGGAATGATACGCTATTTTTCTGGATAATCCGAATTTCAATAAACTCTATGCTTTTCATTGACTGTAGGTCATGGCACATACATAGAATATTCATATTAATTGAATCGAGAACACTACGTTGTCTGAACAGTCCATAACACTCATACGGCAAGGGGAGTGCATTTTGTACCATAACTTTTTGCTTGTAACAGAGTGAATCCGGTGACCAGCAACTGAATATTCTATAAACACTTCACAATCAACGGTGACAAGGAATGAGTATATGTCTTTCTGTTTGTTTGCGTAGTTTGATATAAATATCGTTACGTGCAACATTTTTTTTTATAATACTTGGTGTACCATATACCTACCTAGTAAAATAATCAGCTTTTTGACTCTTCGGTCCATTTTCATTATGTCATGGAGTAAAATAATAGTAATACTATATAAAAGGGAACTTGAGCCTGTGACTAGAAGCGGCATAGAACATTGGATGTTATAAGCACACGATAGTTTTTGAGTGTCTAAAAGGTGTAGTGGGGTTTATTGTAAATTGTGTTAACAATGAAGGATCTCTTTGGGTTAGCGAAGGACATGTTCTAATTTTGTTATCAAAAAGGTATCCGTGATAGTTGGCATTTACTTAAGCAACACTTTATTGTAGGATAAATCTTAAACTTATCTTGCAGAACAAACAGGTTGGTGGGGAGGGGATATTCTTGGCTATGTAGTGGTTACTAAGTTACACATATCACTAGTCATCGATTCCATAAATGAGATCACCTATAGAATTGCCACCCAAGGGTCTTGTACCAACCGTGTGTCACACGATCGAACATAATAACGACATTTAATTTTTGTATGCATAATGCTTTTATCTACTCTCTCCCCTCGCACTGATTAGAACCTGAAATAACATGTCTGTTTTTCTCACCGTTAACTGTTAACCTGTGGATTTTTCGGTTGAACATGAAATTGCCTGTTATGTTTTGTATGCCCTTTTTGCCTGGTGTTTATATATATATAAACGAGCGTTCTGTAATAAAGTTTACTCAGTTACTTTCATCCTGCCTTTGAGTCACAACCTTCTCTCAGCCCATCACATTGGTGTCTTTTTTGTCAGGAGTGGAGGCGTTGATGGAGGTCTTGAAGGTCGTGAAGTGGCTGTCCATGAAGGCGTCGGCTTTGGTCATCAAGTCCTTTATGGGTAAACTATCGACATCGGGTATGGCAGCGCGTACAGGTTCGGGTAAACGGTGTATCCAAAGGACACAAAGTAGGTTCACCTCACGAGGAGAGCCGTCTGCGGCAGGTTGCAGGTGAGTGAAACTGGTAATTTCCCTAACAGTTGTTGTGAGAGCTAAAAAAGCTTTGCTATACCGGCGGCTGGCGACAGCGAGTACTGCTGCAGAAGGTATGTTTTGAGGGTGTCATACGCTATTGGGGTGTCTCCTTGTTCACAAAGCCTGTCAGATATTTCCAGGAAGGTGTCCTCGGGTATCGCCGCAAGAACATAATCTGCTTTGGTGATTGAGCGAGTCACGCCCTTGATGAGAAACTGGACTTTTGCGCGCTGAAACCAAGCAAACGCCTCTCTGCTGGCGAACGACGAAAGTTTCAAAGGGGCAGCGCCAACTGAGTAAACTTTATTATGGAACGCTAGTTTATATATATATACATAAACCCCAGGAAAAAAGGGCAAACAAAACATAACAGGCAATTTCATGTTCAACCGAAAAACTCACCTGTTAACAGTTAACGGTGAGAAATGCAGACATGTTATTTCAGGTTCTTATCAGTGTGATGGGAGAGTGAAGATACAAGCATAATACATACAAAAAATGAAATGTCGTTACTATGTACGATCGTGTGACACATGGTTGGTACAGCATTCAAGGTTCTACATGGTGGATACCCTGGGGTGACGTTTCTACGAGTGGGGTTTTGGGGGTGATGATTCTATAAATGGAAGTTGTTTTCAAAATATCCCCAGAACAGTGACCCACAGGCCTTCAAGCGCAACTCAACATGTGTATGCAACTAGTCAAAAATGAAGGATAAATATATAGAGATATGCTCACAAAAGCGCATGGATCCTCCTCTAATCAGGGTATGATACCTTCCTCACCCCAACGCACAGAGAGAGACCGAATATTTACACATCTGGCAGTGCAGCAGAGTGTTACTGGATATATACATATATATATATATATATATATATATATATATATATATATATATATATATATATATATATATATATATATATATATATACATACATATATATATATATATATATATATATATATATATATATATATATATATATATATATATATATATATATATAAGCACACCGTGATAACCAGTCCTGCTAGTAGTATGGGGTGAAGAATTTCCTTATAAGTCGGTGACAGGTGGTCCATTTCGGTTAGTTTCATCAACCGCTTGGCAACTTGTCTGTTGTACGGGAGAGGTAGTGCTGGCATTGTAGAGGTCCATGTGAAGTTCGCGAAGTAGGCTCGTTCTCTGATGAGTGTCCGTAGACCAGTCACCATGGAATTAGGGGAAGTCCCGATACAACCATCTGCTGCAACGAAGATGTGGGCGAAGGACGTGGATCCGTCAGGGCATGATACATTGAAGCCGTCCTTGTCGTATCGTATCCACGAGCCATTGTTCAGTCTGCAATTGAACTCATTATTGTCAAAGGGATAAAGCTTATCCAGACAATTTTCACTTGTATGGGAGAGAGCACCGTCTAGCACTATACCTAACTCGCATGAATCCATTAAGTTTTTACGGAATTCAAATGAGTCAGCTGTACATATTTTTCTATCCATTGCATCTGAACAGTGAGTTAATTGATTTAAGTCTTTAATGACCGTATATGTTTCCTTGTCTGGGGAAATCAATACGTGTCCTGTCAAACTGGATATTACTGGATTTGAGTGATTCGTCATGAAAGTCGGAAATGGTGATATCCTGTAAGATTGCCAGGCATCAGAAGAATCAAAGGGAATTGTAATCCTAATCTTGTTATTATCAACGCTTATTGTAATTAGGCTGTAATAATATTCTAACCTACGTTCGCCTAACAAAGGAACATAGCCTAGTTTATCCCTTCCGTTCTCCAGAATTAACTTTAAGTAATCTATAGGCAACAAATGGGGCGACAGTACACCTTTAGTTGCTAACGTGATAACTTCTACATAATCCTTGGATTTCTCAATGAAATGTGCAATTCTGTTATGTATATGATCTATCTTTGAATCATAATACGTTAACGTTGCCAACAAATCCTGTACTTCCATAATCTGAATGATATCATTTGAATGTTCATTTACTAAATCCATAATTTTATTGATTGAAGCTAACTGATTCCTTAGTTCTGACATAATCAATTCATCTTCATGAGTCAAGAACTCAATTTTCTTATTTTGATTACTAATTTTAAGACGATTGGAAATTCCTAAACCTAAACTTGCAACAGACCCAAAGATGTTTAATGCAGCATAAATAAACGGATTTCGTCTTTCTTTATGTTCGTGTCCTACAGTCCACATCAAAAGGTCATAAGCCAAAGATCCTGTCTCGTAAGTCTTATTTTTCAAGTCATCAGATAGCATCTCTGCAACTTTTAATGTTGATCCAAGCAAACTCTCTGTAGTCAAATGAAAATGTCTTCTATGCAACTCATCCAATGAGGCAGAAAACCTTGAAATGGCGGTTCTTAAGCTAGTGACATCATTCTCTTGAAGAAAAATTGCTTGCATATTCACTTCTACAACTACGTTGCTTGATGTAATAAAAACGTCTTCTTGTCTTTCAACTATAGTGCCATATTTAAAATTTATACTTTTAGTTTTAGAGCTCATCCCACACGAGAAAAATATCTGAGCGAACAATATCACTCCCAACAACAAAAAATTCATCTTGGAAACCTGTAACGAGAAAAATATATGTAATTACTCCTGTATTAAGAAGAAAACTTTTAATCACATAAAATAAAAATTTTTCCCTCACTTCTTTCCCTCTCTTTTCTTTTTAATTTCTTATGTGAGCCAATGGTACTATTCTCTCATCCTTGGGTTGGGATACGTTTTGAACTCTAAACCTATTGGCCGTTAATGTTTCCAAAATGTTAAATGGGCCTTCAAACTTAGGTGTTAGTTTATAATTGAGTCCTTTGCGTACATTGATTTGAATATACACGTTATCACCCACGGTATATGTTTTAGTTGGTTTCGCTGTTTTATCATGATTCCTTTTCATTATGATTTGTGATTCTTCTAAATTCTTTCGAAGGATATCATATCGACTTATACTTGCATTTATACATCCTTTTAAAGGATTTGATAGATTAGTTGTAGGCGTTAATACATGGAAAGGCGTTCTAACTGGGGTACCATACAATGCTTCATGCGGTGACATTTTAATTGATATATGATATGAATGATTCAGAGTACTCAGTGCCGCCGGTATTGCAATATCCCAGTTGGGGTCTGATCCCCCTAGTGTTACTCTTAATATATTTAAAATTTTCCTATTTGGTCTTTCCACTAGCCCATTCGACTCTGGGTGATATATCATGGTATTTATTTTCTTCATGCTGAGGAATTCACACAATGAGGTAAGAAAGTGATTATTAAATTCACCACCCGAGTCTGAAATTATCATGTGTGGAATTCCATGTTTACAAATGTAACACTCGTAAAACTTCCTAGCGCATTCAATCGCAGTTTTAGTTTTAAGCGCTCTTAGTTCTGTATATCGAGTTAAAGCATCTATAATTACTAAGAGGTGCTTATTTCCTCAGTCTGACTCGTAAAATCCTGTTAACAAATCTAAATGTATTCTTTCAAAGGGTTGATTGGGCACAGGATAAGCCCCTAGGCTGACAGGTATTTTCGTATGCCCTTTGTTTTCCTGACATGTGCGACAATTAGCTATGTGTCTTTTTATATCTGTAAGCATCGTATGCCAATAAAACAATGATTTGGCTTTCTGTGACATTAATGAGAACCCCGGGTGTCCATGCAATGGATTTGCATGCAACCAATTTAGGACAGTGGAAATAAGTGAGATTGGTACTACTACCTGGTCGTTAGTTACATGTGGTGTATTGCAGGTTTTCCTTGTCACAGTCCTACACATAATATTATCTTTGATTATATAATTCTGCTGCTTATACTTTATATATTCCTTTTCCTTATGATTGCCTTTCAAAGCTTTTATAATTGTTTCTATTTTCTGATCTTTTCTTTGCTCAGTCTGTAACAATTCAGCGCTCCAGCCTAAATCTTCTTGTTCAGATATCGTTTTAACAATAGGCATGGATGTTGATATATCTATTAATTCAGCTAAAGGCTCCGTACAAGATGACACGGGGTTGCGTGATAATGCATCCGCAATGATATTTGCTTTCCCAGGTAAATACCCGATTCTTGCGCCAAAATCTTGAATGATCAAATGCCACCGAGTTCGTTTAGGGCTGTGGTTGAAGCCTTTAAAGAACTCGGTTAGTGGTTTATGGTCAGTAAGAACCTTAACGGGATAACCGTAAATTATGAACTTAAAATGCACTAGTGAATTAACAATAGCTAGCCCTTCCTTGTCTATTACTGCATACTTACTTTCGGAAGTTCTCAATTTTCGAGAATAGAAAGCTATCGGGAAAAAATTGTTTATCATATTGCTCCTAAGTCTGAGGCGTCTGTTGCAATGAAGAATTCCTTACCGAAGTCAGGAAATTTTAAGATAGGAGAACTACACAGTTCATCTTTCAAGGTATTAAACGCCTGTTGATGTTGCTCAGACCATATAAAATCTACGCCCTTCTTCGTAAGATCAGTTAAAGGAGCGGCTATTATTGAATAGTTGCGTATAAAACGCCTGTAATATCCACTACAACCCAGAAATTGCTGTATTCCCTTGATATTAGTAGGTATGGGAAAATTGCGTATAGCCGACACCTTATCATGGACTACTTTAAGACCTTGGCTTGACACCATGAAACCCAAATAGACTAATTCTGTTTTGAAAAACTCACACTTACTAATCTTTACCCTTAAGTTATGTTGTCTTAATCTCTGTAATACTAGTTCTAACTTACGTAGATGTTCTTCTAAGGTGTTGGAAAAGATTACAAGATCATCCATATAGGCATGCAATATATCCCCTAACAAGTCTCCAAACACTATGTTAATCATTCTTGTAAATGTTATAGGAGCACAACGTAAGCCAAAAGGCATCCGTAAAAATTCATAATGTCCCCTAGCTGTGCTGAAGGCTGTGTATGGGATACTATCTTCTTCTAATGATATCTGGTGAAAGCCTTTAAGTAAGTCCAAACTGGTAAAATATTTATTATGATCTAACAAAGACAAAATATCGTCAGTACATGGCACTGGAAATCGATCAGGGATCGTCTCCTCGTTTAGACAACGAAAGTCGATGCAGATACGCCATGTTCGATCTTTTTTCGGTACAACTATTAAAGGAAAATTATAAGGGCTGTTTGATTTCCTAATGACTCCTTCTTCTAGCATTTTACCTACTTCATCATTTATTTCATTCTGGAATTTCATAGGGAGTCTGTACGAGGGTACATAGATAATTTTCTGCTTGTCCTTTAACCTTATTTGATGCTTGATCACATCTGTTTTTCCTAAGGATCCATCCGTAGTGGAAAAAACATCATGATATTTAGTTAAAAGTCCAAAAATTTTCTGCTGAATTTCTTCGTCTTGAATGTCTTTATTGATTTTATTTTTAATAGATCGCAAAAGGGATTCATCCGCAACTGATTGAGAGTGATTGATCTCAGCAATGGTAAGAATACGATGTTTATAAACTTCTACATCCAAGATATGTTGATTTTTGTGAATTACTAAAGTGTTATTTAAATGATTACAGACTTCAATATTACATTGTTGATGTGAGCCTACTGTATAAATAGCTTGTGTGACAGACAATCCGTTAGTTTTCAAAGTGTCGGAAAGGATTAATATTTCAGATCCCGGTAATGTTTTCTTTATTTGCACTATTAAATTCGAAGGTACGTTTGGTTCGATAGATTGCGTGCAAGATGATATTACGGGTGAACGAGAATTCTGCTGGGTCGCGTATATTATTTCTTTATTAGTGAGACAAGTTATTGGTTCTTCAACGTACGTTACGGTTACATTTGTCGTCTCCTTTTTATCCAAAACTGATTTTAAGGTATTAGAAGACTTATAGAATTTCCCTTTGATATACACGCCGTGCTTGGCAGGGGCTAAGATAATGTTTTGATTTCCCATAGATGGGTATCCTATAATTACAGCTGGATACATACTAATGTTTTTTACAACAACAAATGTATCGGCAAACGTGCGTTTACCGACTTTGAACTGAACATGAGTTATGCCTATGACATTTAATTCATTATTTCCTATACCCGAGAGTCTAATTCCGGATTTTTCAATCGGAAAGTTCGAAAAAAACAAATGATGTGTCTTCAAATCCATGATATTACGTGGACTACCAGAGTAAAAAAATAACGTAAAGGATTTGTGTTCTAAATTTACAGCATATAAGGTTGGTCGTAACTCATTTTGGCTTATCATTGTATGAATTCGTTGCAAATCTACGGGAGCATGCACTGTTTTACTTAATTCGGCCGTGTGTTTCATAGGAAAATCTATTGTCTCACAATTATCTGATAAAACATTAAATTGATTATTCAATACTATTGATGTTGACATGAATGACCTTGACCCAACATCACTCTCTTCCCCTCTGGAGTTAACTATGTGGTATTTGCTTTGCTCTGCACATTCTGAAAATTAGTCTGACCTTGCGAGGTCTGGTTTGACGACCCAGGCTCAGCGATATTCGAAGAAGTGTTTGTTTGCTTTGGACTCTGAACTACATTGACATTTGGTTGTTTCTTCTTATTGTTAAAATTAGGATTTTTCTTTTTATTTCCATATGGAACTGACTGTGGTATTGACTGTGTATTTCTGGGATTCTGTTGTGTCTTACGCGAGTAACATTGACTGTATGAATGAGTTGCACTGTTATGAATCGAGCAGAATTTCGTTCTGCAGTCCGCGCTTAAGTGACCTTGACGTTCGCAATTATAACACGTCATTCCCGCTACTTGACTACTAACTACGTTCACTGTTTGTGGCTTTGTTTCATTCTTTGCAAAAACTTGAGTTAACACGGGATCGAGATCTGGACACTTGGACATGTGTTTCTTTATCTGTTTATATACATCCAATTCCGTACTTGAAGGCGTTAACTTCTTATCAAAACACCGCACTAAAGCTTCAGGCAACATAAGTGTCATGCAAGTTAAATACATTAATCGTAAAAAATCTTTCACGGAGATGTTATCCCTAGTAACCCAAGTGGAATTACCTAAAATGTCCTGATATTCATTAAGCCTATCAGCTATGAGAGCTGCTCTCTCAATAACATTAAGCCGATTCATAGTGGCTTGATTAAGTGTATTTCGTAACGTTAATACTACATCCAAGGCTTCCTCACCCCCATAGACCGCGCGTAACCTAACTTTGAAATCATCCCAGGTAACGGCTTCTTGAAATGAAACACCTCTTAAATACGCACTCGCATACCCCTTAGAAAAATCTATAAAACTTTTAGCTTCTTGTAATTGTACAAAAGGGTCTACGATTTGTTTGGCATTTAAATGGGCATCGGCGGATGAAATCCATGACTCTACATTTTGTAGCAAGAACCCATTGACCCGACCCTGAAAAGGAAGGATTGCTGACCTGGCATATACAAGCGTCACAATTGGAGGAGGATTAGTCTGGCCTACACCACTAGGTCTAGGGGTAGGGCTCACAGGGGGAGTCATGACTGCTGTATTTCTTTTCCTATCTCTTCGATCCCTTGCAATTCTATCAAAATATCTATATGAGTACAGACGTCCACTGCGTAAACGCATATGTATAATAAAATTCCCCAAACAATGTTACTAATCCCAAGACATTTCCCGAGAATTTCTGAAAGAAAAAGGAATTAGCACAAAGAGAGAAAAAATTCTATATGAGAATTCGGAGTTGAACACAGTTTCCTTTAATGAACGGAAATAAAAGATTAGCAATTCACTCACCCCAGTAATAATCGACTAACGACTCGTGATAACTACACTTCACTGCCCAAACTGGAATGAATTCAAAAATTTGTACTTAGCTTATATATGGTTCTGTGTGATGTTGACACATCCTCTCTCTCGCTCTCTTGATGTTTTGTTAGCGATGTATCGTTCGAGTTTCTTGTTGAATGTAGTGCTTCCTGGATATGTTTTGCAAACGTTAAACGTCAGTCCTTGGGTTTCCTAGGATGTTGATTGAAGATCCAGTTCATCGGTTTGTATTCATAACATTCATTAAATGTTAAATATTTCGATGGACTATATTACTTAGTCAAAATTGTAGATACATGTAGATAACGTTAAGTTCTTGAAGATCTTTCTCTGGTTTTACAGCTTTTATTTTGAAGTCTTGAAGATCTTCCTCTAATTCTTAGAGTTTAATATTATAGTTACTTGAAGATCTTTCTCTGATTCGTAGAGTTTAACCGCTGCCACCATTTATAGGTGTGTTACCGCTGCCACCATTTATAAGTGTGCTACTTTTATAAGCACACATTGAGTATGTGTTGTTTAAGATGTGTAAAGCTGGATAACGAAGTACATCTTATTAGCTTTAAAAAGTATTTATTGTCTAAAAACAACAGAGTTAAACATCTCCATCATAGGAGGGAGCTGGTTTGGTCAGATGACCAATTCTGGTGAAGTATAGATATGAACTGATTAAATTATCGATATCACAGATATCGTATGCTTAGTTGATGTAGCAATTTTATCACAATCTCGGAAGACACCTGCATCCGGTGACGTCACAAACTTTCACACACTGATGCATTGGTGTTGACGTTTAAGAAAAATGTTACATTGCTGAGGCTGCATTGTGCGTCCTGTTTATGATTTTAGTGACTACAGCAAATCCCATGGCTAGCATCTTCATCCAAAATGACATATTACGTCATGTGGTTTAAACATGTAATAATAACTATTTCACTTATTACATATATATACACAAATATATATATATATATATATATATATATATATATATATATATATATATATATATATATATATATATATATATATCTATATATATATATATATATATATATATATATATATATATATATATATATATATATATATATATATATATATATATATATACTTCAATCCTAAGTATGAGGTAAAAATTTATTTCTATTTGAACACGGTGATGTGTTGATATTTATCCATATTGACTCATTAGGGGTAATTTGAATGAATTACTACCAATTGTGTCACGTGGTGGGCCGGGAAGTCGGGGAAAATTCGCTGGTAAGAGACTGATGTCTTGTCAGGTAAATCCTTGAACTGCTGGGTAGCAGTTAGGTTCCGACTTCTTTTATGGCCTCTCATGGCATGGTTGGTTTCGACCTGGCCTTTCATTAGAATAGGCCAGCGTTCGATCCCAAGTATGAGATAGAAATTTATTTCTATTTGAACACAATGCTGTGTTGATACTTATCCATATATATATATATATATATATATATATATATATATATATATATATATATATATATATATATATATATATATATATATACTATACAGTATATATATATGTGTATATATATATATATATATATTTATATATGTATATATATATATATATATATATATATATATATATATATATATATATATATATATATATATATATATATATATATATATGAAGCTGGTCTTCATGAAAGTAGAATAATTTATCAATGTACTTTATTTTTGTATTTAAGAGATGTATAGCCAGCTCTTAAGGTGAGTTCCATTCATTTAACTGTATTTTCATCCAGTTTCGTATATGAAAATTTATGTTATTTTAAAGAATTAACTTTCTATTTTACATAG
Source organism: Palaemon carinicauda (assembly GCF_036898095.1). NCBI lineage: Eukaryota > Metazoa > Arthropoda > Malacostraca > Decapoda > Palaemonidae > Palaemon > Palaemon carinicauda. The sequence goes on along the minus strand of NC_090755.1, from coordinate 46,445,284 downwards.
TTTTGTTATGAAGTCTTTTGTAAACTCCATGTAGGTATGCTGCATGACACACACGAGGTATGAGCACGAGGGATTACATCATTTTTATGTTCCCACGTGGTTAGAAAAGATATGAAAAACCCACTCTAAGTTTATTCTTTTTTTTTTTAATGATACGAGACGATGGTGAGTGGAGTTAGCTGAGAGAGATTTACCTCACATGTAAGGTAAGTACCCCTTCCTCAAATTACTAAGTTGGCAACCTTACGCTGCTAGAGCCGTACCCCCACGCCACGAAAAGGATTTACTAGAAATTTCTCTCCTCTCAAGTGTGAGTAGTGTATCCTATCAAGCATGATTAGCGAATTCTATCCAACATGTATCGTGTATAGTGTTGTTCAAATGTTGGTGTAATTATTGGATGTTAATTCAAGTGTAGTGTGTTAATGTGAGTACCTTTTAACATCAATATTTGTAACAGGCCCTGTGAGAGTTAGGTTAAAGAGTGAAGTGCATTAAAAATGTTGCTTAACCGTTCTGTAACCTCGGGTGAACCAATAGATGTAAGTGTAACAGTTGCATACATATAAATTTCATTATTGGTTAATCACTAGAGTATTAGGAGTTAACTTTTTTTATTAAGTGTAAAATGAAATATTTTTTAAATTAGTTTCCAGTGAAACAAGTGATTGAATAATTTTTATAGAGTATCATTTTTTTATCTTACTCTCAAGTCTAGTTCTGATTTATATTTTGAGCGATTTATTTTTCTATGTTGTTTCTTTTGAATTGCTGTTGATTTCTATGGAATATATTTATTTTTTTAAAGTGTGTGTTATTTCGTCACCAATATTTTTTTGTCAGTACTTTGCTTATATTCCTTGAGTAAGAATCGATTTAGGAGGTTGGTTTTAGAATAGTTTAAGTAAAATAATCCCCAGCTTTTGTCTTGATTATGTAGAGACCTTTTAGATATTCAGTGTTCATATATATTGCTATCTGGGAGTTAGGTGATATTCTCAGAGCTGGGTGTATTTCTAGTATGTATCAGATTTATGTAAAATAAAACAGGTGAGTTTTGGAGCTCGGAAATTTACGTAATTTGCCGGTGTTAGTAATATATATATATATATATATATATATATATATATATATATATATATATATATATATATATATATATATATATATATATATATATATATATATATATTTAGGGTGTAGGGGGCTCTGAATAGTGGTGGTACCTTTGATGTTTACCAGGTGCACCGGCCAGGGCAAAGAATTCCTAGATGAATGACAACGGCCACATATTCGAGGTCAAGGCGAGCCCCCGGGTACTGGAGGAAGTCGGCTGTGACCCGGCCTGGAGAGGGATGGGGGCCGCCAGGGTTCATCAGCCCAAGACACACTGCATGATGGACACAACAAACAAGGATACCATACCGGCTTGGTCGTCGCCGGGGTCAACAAGGACCGCGCCATCCGTTGCACACCAGGGCGGACGTGACAAGTGTACTACTGGTGCAACATCCCCTCCGAAGATCCGAGGAAGAGATAACGTTGCAATAGCAACATGGAACGTGAGAACCCTTGCCCAGACACGGA
>NC_090755.1:46428697-46438697 GCF_036898095.1 Palaemon carinicauda | reverse complement strand
ATTTGACACGCTTAGTTTAATTAACTTAATTGTTTTTTCAATACCGAGGGGGAAGTGATCTTCATAACGGATTAATTTTTCCCTCAAGAAACCTAGTACATCATTGATCGGGACCTTTATAAATAAGAATTCTACGTCAAGACTCAAGAGTTTTACATTGTTTACCGGGATATTTAATCTATTGAATTTCTGGATGAAGTCCTCTGCATGCTTAATATGGGCTGAAGAAAAGCTCCCTAGAAAGGGAGACAGCAAGTCTGCTAACCATTTTGATATATTATATATAAATGACCCTTTACATGAGACGATTGGGCGTAAGGGAATACCGTCCTTGTGAGTTTTTGGGAGCCCGTAAAAATATGGCAACGAAGGGTTCATGACTTTGAACTTTTCTAAGACCTCGATATCTTTTTTATCATTTCCGATTTTTCTTACGGTTTTGAAAAATTCCGGAGCAATAGAGTTACGGGGATCTTTTGTTAGCTTTTCATATGAAGTGTCATCGTTTAAGAGCTGTTGAACTTTGTTGACATACGTCTCTTTATCAAGAATGACTATTTTTCCGTCTTTATCCGATTTTGTGATGATGATATTATCGATTTTCTTTAATGAAAAAATTGCATTATGAAACCTCCTGGGAAGTGGATTTTTACTGTTATTTTGTTCTAATGCATTTAACAAGAACGAATTAAGTCAGCAAATCATGACATCTATGTAGCACGGAGGAATATAAGTGAATTGGGGGTATCTCTTCGTCTGCTATGCCGAGATGATGGTATGTACAGAGATCTTTCTTCATATGTACTGACTGGTGCTATTAATAGTAATGTGACTTACTCCGAGAAATTAAATAATAAATTAGGAAGACTCATACGAAATAGTACATTTAGGATTGGAAAATAACGTTTTGAATTTATCGAACCGTCCACTCGCAGTTAATGAGCAAACAGCTCTGAATCTAGGCATCTCTTTTGCTATGAAACCCGGACGGGAAAGTAATTTTGATTATGTGGTGGCCTTTGATAAACATTTCTCTAAAAACTTTTTTAATTTAGTATCTAGTGCATTGCCACTTTGACCAATATATCGTTTATAACACTGATTGCATGGAATTTCATAGATACATCTGTTCATCTGCTTTGGGGAATTTTTTATCTATGTATTCTTGAGAGTACTGTTTTTAAAAATTACGTTAATTCCAAAATGTTTAAAAATTTCAGGTAGAGGTACAAACTGTTCAGAAAAAACGAAGGTAAAGCGTTAAGTTTTTCCACATTAAGAATATTGTTGTTAACAAATCCATAAAAAGTTTTCTTTGTCTTTTGACAGGCTTTGTTGTTGAAACGTGATGGATACTTTAAAATAGGCGTTATTTCATGAATTTTCCTAATCTCAGCTTCAAGGAGATCAGGGCAGCTTACCCGCAGTGGCCGTAAAACATGAATGAAAACATCACCATTTTGGTTGATAGGTGATAATCAGAATAAAAATGTATATGCGAATTAACATCCGTAAGTTTTCTAAACAGTAAATTTAAATGACCTTTCTTGTCTAAATACTAAAATATTTAAAAATTGAAGCTTGTCATCGACTTTTATCTCCAATGAAAACTCAATAGATGGCACCATAGTATTAAAGCCTGCTAGAAAAGCTTTTGCATCCTTATCAATGGGCCAAGCACAAAATATATCATCAACATATCTGACCCAAAAATTACCTGCAGTTAGAATCCCAGGTAGGTACTTTGTCTTAAAAAACTCCACGTAAATATTCCTTAACAAGGGAGATAGAGGAGTGCCCATTGCCATAACAAATTTTTGTTCAAAGAATTCACCATTTAAAGTATACCTACAGCCTTTTATAAATAATCTTAAAAGTTTGAAAATAGAGTCAGTATCCACAGTAACCGTGTTTGACTAGTTCGTCTCGAAAAACTCCAATAATTCATCCACAGGTACTTTTGTAAAAAGAGATTTACAAGCAAAGCTTATTAACTTAAAATTATCATTAAAATCAAACCCCCTTAACCTACAAATAAAATCATCATTATTTTTCATAGAGTATCCAGATATAGTTCCAAGAATAGGTGAAAGCTCACTTACCAGCCATTTAGAGAGTTTGTGAGAACAAGATCCCACGGAACTTAGATAGGTCTAGCAGAAAAGATTTTATTGGAGTTTTGATTACACCATATAAATATAGTAACGAGGGACACGTTTTGATGAATTTGGAAATCATCTGCTTATGATTAGAAAGTGCACTCTTAACAGTTTTGTTAAATGAAGTTTTGTCTTTATCTAATGGACTATTACGTAATTTTGCGTAAGTCTGTTGATCATTTAGTATAATCTTATAATCATAATCAATTTTGTTTATTGTAATTTGGTCTTTTTTGTTATGTTTTACGTAATCACGGAGGTTTCTTTGTATTCTTAATATATTTTTAAATCATAAGACCCTGAAGAGGTGTAATATATATAATATATATATATATATATATATATATATATATATATGTATATATATATATATATATATATATATATATATATATATATATATATATATATATATATATATATATACTGCATATATATATATTTATACATATACAAATATATATATATATATATATATATATATATATATATATATGTATATAAATATATATGTATATATATATATATATATATATATATATATATATATATATATATATGTATATATATATATATATATATATATATATATATATATATACATATATATATATATATATATATATATATATATATATAAATATGTATATAAATATATATGTATATATAAATTATATATATATATATATATATATATATATATATATATATATATATATATATATATATATATAAACTAAATAGCAAATTAGTCAGTGGAAACGAAAACACTTGGGAAAACTTAACAATATTTATTAACAACAAAATTTAGAACAGTCAGCCTTGTGATTACCTAACAATCAGAATTAACAATTAACAATTTACCATACGAACATTAATGTGTAAAAAGGCACACACTGAGACAGAGTTTAATAGTAATAAAATTCTTAACGTGAAACACCACACTCTCAAAGAGAGAGAGTCAAATAACTTAAAAACAAAGCACAATATATATATATATATATATATATATATATATATATATATATATATATATGTATATATATATATATATATATATATATATATATATATATATATATATATGTATTTATATACAAATATATATATATATAAATATATATATATATATATATATATATATATATATATATATATATATATATATATATATATATATATATTATCACACTCTTTGAGGCTGGATGAAACCAACCCCTGCTCCAACCAAAGTAGCGACTCGGCTACCGTAGGGAGTTCAGCTTCGCAGGACTCCTCATCAAAGGGAAGGAAATGGAGCTCTGGTCCCTAACTCAAAAGAGGTAAAAAATATCTCCTACCTAACAACTGCCTCCCTACTTGTCACCACGAGATCCAAAGCTCCGCAACTGCCACGTTGAGGATCACTAAAATACGTTGACAGCGTGTCCCTCCCACGTCCACCTTGATGCCAGGATTCCTACTTCGGCGCCGAGGACCGCAGAAGAGAGCACACAGGAATCATAAATCACCGCAGATGGCCGAAATGCACCTGCTTAAAGCCGTCAAACTTTGTCGTCGCAATGCTTCCATAAACCAGCTGCTGCAGTAGGTCAGGGGAGTGGCGAGCTCGATCAGTGTCTTCAAGCAATACGGTTCCTTGCACGTAAACACAGGTGTCTCTTCTCACCAATGACTCGAAAAACACAGAAAAGAAACCAGCGTTAAACTAGACACATATAAATCTTCAAGCGAGTGGGTAGGAGGTTAAAACAAAACTTCAAAAGAAAAGAAAATAAATTTACAACTGAAACCTTATTAACTAAACCTTATGCTAATTTTACATAGAATAAAAATGCACTAACAAGGCGGACATAAACAAAAGCAAAATCATATCAATACATAATACATTCCTCCCCAAAGAAAAAAAAAAATTTGTTAACAGAATTTTTTTTTTTTTTATATACAAATGGAAATGCACCTGTAGAATAAGAACAGAACCATAAGCCTAAAACCAAATATAAAATACCCCTAAAGGATACAAACCAATAGCTTTATATAGCTTACCATTATCACCATACTTCGTCAAAAATCTCCAATTCTATGGAAACAAACCTACCTAACTAAACCTAAATAAACTTACAGGTACGCCCACAGACATACACCTTAACCTACAGTACACTGGCATTATACCCCAAAGGGTCATATATATTATTATACAATCAAAAGTCTTAGTATATCAGGACATATTAATAATTAATTTAAGGGAACCTTTATAAAACACTAGAGTGTATACCATTCACAGAAACCTCCTAAACTTTATTTACAAAGCTATTATTTAAACAGAACTATATCCTAACAAATTTTCTCCATTCAACCTCAATGGAGAAACGAGTAAGACAGCATATGAGAAGGATCAGGCAAGCACACTAAATTCTAGAAAGGGTGTCAGGAATTTTGTTGTCAGTCCCTTTAACATGCTTTATAACTAAATCAAATTATTGCAGAAAAAGGGCCCAGCACAAAATCCTCTGGTTTGCTCCCTTCATCCGCTCGATGAAAACCTGAGGATTGCGGTCCATCCATATCTCAACCGGGAAAGAAAATTTTGTCTTGTACGGCTTGAAATAGTTAAGAGCGCGGACCGAAGTAAGAGCTTCCTTTTCTATGGTGGAGTAGCGTTTTTCCGCCGCCAGAAGCTTTTTACTATAGTAAGACACAGGATAGACACCGTCCTCCTTTCTCTGAAAAAAAGACACCTCCAATGGTGACGTCACTGGCATCTACTGCTATAATAAAAAGCTTCTGAAAATCTGGGGTAGTCAAAATGGTGTTAGTAATTGATACTGATTTAAGTTTATTAAAAGATTCTTCACACTGATACGACCACCAGAACCTTTTTCCTTTTTCTAGTTAACTAGTAAGAGGCTGAGCAAGATCAGAGTAATTATGCACAAATCTGTCGTAATAACCCATCATGCCCAGCACTCTTCTTACCTCTCTAACATTACCAGGCCTTTTCAAATTTATAATTGCCTCGAGGTTAGCTTGTTTCAGAGCCACCTGCCCTAAACCAACCTTGTGACCCAAATAACAAACCTTGGTCTGGCCCAATTTGCACTTAGCCAAATTAACAACTAACCCTGAAGACCTAAGGGCCTCAAAAACCTTACTTAACCTTAACATGGGGGTATCCCAGTCATTACTATAGGCTACCAGGTCATCAATATAAATTTCCACTCCTTCCAAACCACAAATTACCCTATTCATGAGCCTTTGAAAAGTACATGCAGCATTTTTCATTCCAAAAAGTATAACCTTACACTCTTATAGGCCAAACGGAGTGACAAGTGCAGTTATATCACGAGCTTGGTCGGACAATGGAACCTGTCAACAACCCTTTAAAAGATCCAGCTTTGTAATGAATTTGGCAGAACCAATCAGATCCAGACAATCATCAATTCGAGAGAGAGGAAAAGAATCATTTTTTGTATTGGTGTTCACTTTACGGTAGTCCACACACATGCGGAACTTACCGTCTGCTTTCTTTACTAATACAATAGGAGAACTCCAAGGACTTACAGATGGTTGAATAAGGTTATGTTTCAACATATACTCTATCTCTTTACAAACCAAATCCCATTTTACTGGGTTCAGCCGGTAAGGACTCTGCTTCACAGGGGAAGCATCACCTATATCAACATTATGACTTAAAATATTTTTCCTACCTGGAGCATCCTGAAAAAGATCTGAAAAGGAATAAATTAAGTTAAGCACATCCTCCCGTTTGTTAACATCTAAATGATCTAAACTACTTTTTAACATCTCCAAATCTTGCATATTTTCACCCAATGTATCCAAAGGAAACTGACACCCTAACTCGTCAGAGTCCTCGGGAGGCACATCCAATACTACAGACACAGGCTCAGACACTATCGCTAATGGATCACCTTGCTTACCAATATAAGAGTTTCAGACGATTAACATGAAATATTCTACATTTACGGCATGAACCGGGGGCCTCAATTTCATAGTTAACCTCTGACAGTTTCCTCAAAACCTTCCAAGGGCCCTTATATCTTGGTTCGAGAAAACTATCCGGGTCCATACTCAGCACAAAAACCAACTCCCCAGGTTCAAATGAACGTACCTTTATCTTTTTGTCAAAGTTGTTCTTCATTACTGACTGGGACCGTTCCAAATTTTCCTTGGCAAACTTCCAGGCACTAACCATTCTTCCCTTTAAGTCTTCCACAAACCTTTTAACATTTATTTCCTCCTTCCAGTTGGATTTGAGCATTTCAAAAACAATTTCCAATGGTACACGAACCTTGTGCCCAAATATCAACTCGAAAGGAGCTCCACCAGTGGAAGAGTTGGGGTGATTCCTGATAGTAAAGAGGGTAAAATGGAGGGCTTTGTCCCAGTCACTATCGTGATCATAACAATGTTTCTTCAGGACAGACTTGGGGGTTTTGTGGAACCTTTCTACCACCCCTTGACTCTTCGGGTAATGAGGTACGCTGGTAACGTGGTAAATGGCCAGTTCAGCACACTTACCCCTAAATACCTTACTCGTGAAATTCGTCCTGCAGTAGATCTGAATTACGCGAGGGAGACCATACCTGGAAATGAAATCCATTAATTTTTCAAAGACAACTTTGGAAGTAATATGCCTCATACGTATAGCTTCAGGAAAGCGAAAGGCTCTATCTATGATAGTTAGTAAATATACGTAACCTGTTCTATTTTTGGGTAAGGGACCTACCATATCAATTACCAACTCAAAAAATGGATCACCTATAGCAGGTATGGGATGCAACGGGGCTTTAGGGATCCCCTGATTTGGTTTACCCATAATCTGACAAGTTTCACATTCTCTGATAAACTGCTTCACACTCAGTTTATTTCCAGGCCACCAAAAATAGCTAGCCAGGCTATGAAAAGTTTTTAACATGCCTAAATGACCTGAAAAAAGATTAGTATGAGCTAATTCCAAAACAGAATTTCTGAATTGAGAAGGTACCACAATCGGTTCTACCCGACCAGTTTTATTAAAATCATCAGATGCGAGATGACTAAACCTATATAATAAGAGCTTTACAAATCCAAACCTAGGTTTAGTCAGATTCTCAACATCACCCAAATCAAAATTAAATTAATCTTTTTGAGCTTTAATAAAAGCAGCTCTGTCCCAATCAAGTTTCATATTAACTACATCACTACAACTACTCTCTACTGGCCCGGGCCTTAAAACATCTAACTCTACACTACTTAACATTAAGTTATCCTCGTTCTCCACATCAAGTAAATTAGCAGCTTTTGCTGCGGACCGAGTCATTACAGCCATGGGACTAGCATTTACTGATAATATAGGGAACAGCTCCCGTCCATCACATTCCAGCATATTATTTCCCAGGATACCATCAATACCCGGGATAGGTAGACTATCCACCACAGCCAACTCAGTGAAGCGATCTTATCTTGGAAAAGACAGGCGGACATTAACCAAAGGAACGGATACAACTGAATCCGGAAAACCTCCCAACTATACAAAACTTCTGCCCTCTTCATGACTAACGAATCGGCAGAACCAGTGTCCCTAAAAAACTTCACCTGGACAACACGAGAGTCAAAAATCAACTTTCCAAGCCACACATATTTGTTGTACTTGGGTCACGATTGGGGATTAGGAGCATTAGGCTTACTACTATTTACTAAACTACTCCTTTCTACTACAGGTCTGTCTACAGGACTACTGCTACTAACCTCTGACTTATCATTAACTAAGGCTACAGGACTTTGATTATTGGGCTATAGGTACATCCTACAAGTATTACACTGGTTTTGGAAACGCCTGGGATTGTTGCACCAAAATCAGCCCCTTTACGGCCTGAGCTTCTATTTCTATTATACTTGTTATTTCCCCCACCTAGGAAGTCTCTATTAGCAAAAACCTTATGGGGAGGAGGACCTCCTTAGACTCTATCCCCATCCCTATCATCTGAAAAAGAATTAGAATTAATATTACCATTCTTAGGGGCATGGGCAGTCGACGAGGAGGTTTCCCCTCTCCTACCCCCATTAGGGGAGCAAGATGTTTGATTATCTAAAGTCTTATTAGTTAAACTACCATTACCTGAACGGTGGGTCAATACAAATTCATCCGCTGACTGAGCGGATGAATTTGTATTGACTCACCTAACACGGTCGCCAAATATGTTACGACCCTTGTCGGGCTGTGGTGCAGGTTCTTATTGCACGATAAGAGAGGTCAGTGTTCATAAAAATACCCAACAGCAAATTGGTCAGCGGGAATGAAAACCCTTGGGAAAACTTAACAATATTTATTAACAACAAAATTTAGAACAGTCAGCCTTGTGACTACCTAACAATTAGAATTAACAATTAACAATTTACCATACGAACATTAGTGTCTGAAAAGGCACACACTGAGATAGAGTTTGATATTGAAAAATTCTTAACATAGACACCACACTCTCAACGAGGGATAGTCAAATATCTTAATAAGAAAGCACAGAAATATATATATATATATATATATATATATATATATATATATATATATATTTATATATATATATATATGTATATATATATATATATATATATATATATATATATATATATATATATATATATATATATATATATATATATATATATATCTCACACTGCTCCAGCCAAAGTAGCAACTGCAATAACTTACACCTACCGTAGGGAGTGCAGCTTCGCAGGACTCTTCATCAAAGGGAGCGAAATGGAGCTCTGGTCCCCGACCTAAAAAGGGTAAAAAATATCTCCTACCTAACAATTGCCTCCCTACTTGTCACCGCGAGATCCAAAGCTCCGCAACTGCCTACGTCTAGGATCACTAAAAAACGTTGACGGTGGTGTCCCTCCCCCATCCACCTTGATGACGGGATTCCTACGTCAGCGTCGAGGACCGCAGAAGAGAGCACACAGGAATCACAAATCACCGCAGGTGGCCGAAATGCACCTGCCCTGGAAAGGTATGATGGGTCGTATGCAGCATTTTCAAAACCTGTTTTTTCCCCATAAATCATCAGCTGTCTCGAATATGGAAGTGATCGACCTGCAAGGGGTGACTAGTCTACATGCCATTGTCTGCTTTAGGATTGATTTTCGTCTAACTTCCCTCCTTCCCCGTTTTTTTTACCCCCCCAGGGGTCGACCTCGACCCTGACATACCTTTATAGGGGTAAGTGATCAAACAGCAAAGTTATTACATAATTATAAATTGTCGAACAGTGTTGATACTTGTTTGGTTCTTTATAGTTGGAAAGTGTGGATGGATGGTGTGTTTACCACTTGCATGACATTGGTTTTGGCTTAGAGGCCATATATTGCCATGAGGTCCATTTTCCCTCAAATGCTAATTTCTGAATTTTTTTTATTTTTTGCAAATTTGATTTTTTTCTATTTATTTTGAATTTATCTTCAATAATGGCCAGCAGGCAGTATTCCCTCGGCATGGATGTCATCAACACACTTCTTATGGAGTTAAAAAGAGATGTTGATGATAATATGGAGTTTTCAACCCCATTCTTCATTTCTAGTGGTAGATTGGGCTGTAAGAGTTGTTGCGGTCTGCGGCCATTTTGTTGACATACCCGAAAGGTAAGTTGGCATATCTCTATATATTCTTGTTCTGTATAGAATTTGTGATATTTTGGTATATTTTAATGCATAAATATCATATTTTATAGGAGATACAATGATTTTCATAAGAAATTTACATTGTGGAACTAGGCCGTCAAAAAATGACCTTTAGATTTCACCCCTGATGTAACAGTAAATTACATCTTAGTGCACATTTT
>NC_090755.1:46411197-46426197 GCF_036898095.1 Palaemon carinicauda | reverse complement strand
GGAGAAATGAGAAGGGTGAGGTGAGTAGAGAACTGACCAGACTTACATCCTAGAAAGGGCGTTAGGAATACAGTTATCAATAACCTTAACATGCTTAATACTTAATGGAAATTCCTGTAGCTGAAGAGCCCAACGCAAAATCCTCTGGTTTGAACCTTTCATTCTTTCGATGAACACCAAAGGGTTATGGTCCATCCAAATTTCTACGGGAAAGGAAAAATTAGTAACATATGGTTTGAAATGAACTTAGGTACGAATTAAAGCTAGAGCTTCCTTCTCGATGGTAGAATACCTTCTCTCAGCATCCAGCAACTTACGACTAAAGTATGATACTGGATGCACTTCACCATCTTCATGTCTTTGAAAAAGTACTCCACCGATACCCATATCACTGGCGTCTACAGCCACAATAAACGGTTTCTGAAAGTGAGACATTGAAATGGGGTTAGACATCGAATCTCCTATAATAACCCAACATACCTAAAATTTTCCGGACCTCTCTAACATTGTGCGGCCTTTGCAAATTATTAGAGCCTCGAGGTTTGCTTGTTTAGGAGTAACCTGACCCAAACCAGCCTCGTGACCTAGATAACACACCTTGGCCTTACCGAATTCATATTTACTCAAATCTACAACAAGACCAGCGGCTCTCAAGGCCTCAAATATCTTCTTTAATCCCACCAAATGAGTCTGCCAGTCATTACTGTGAATAACCAAATCATCTATATAAATTTCTGTACCCTCCAGACCACATATAACTCAGTTCATCAACTGCTGGAAGGTACATGCTGCATTTTTCATCCCAAAGGGCATTACCTTACATTCGTAAAGCCCAAAGGGCGTAACAAAAGCGGAAATCTCACGAGCTCGATCCGATAGGGGAACCTGCCAATACCCCTTTAAAAGATCCAATTTAGTTATAAACTTAGCAGGTCCTATCCCATCAAGACAATCCTCGATACGTGGCAAAGGGAAAGAGTCATTCTTTGTATTAGCATTGACGTTGCAGTAGTCCACACACATGTGAAACTGCCCGTCAGGTTTCTTAACAAGTACAATAGGGGAGCTCCAAGGACTTACTGAAGGTCTAATTAAATCATGCTCCAACATATACTTTATCTCCTTCTCGACAATATCACGTTTTTCTGGATTTAATCGGTAAGGACTTTGTTTGACTGGGGAAGCACTGCCCACATCAACATCATGTTGGAGCAAGGTCGGTCTACCTGGAGAGGCCTGAAATAAGTCTGAAAAAGAAGATATTAATTTCATCATGTCATCCCTCTGGATACCCTCCAGATGCTCCAAACCCTTTACTAAAGTTTCCAAATTTTGCATATTACCTGTAAGAGCATCTGAAGATACCTGGCAAAACAAGTCAGTTGGTTCTTCTAATGTGTGGTCTAACACTAAAGACACTGGCTCATATACTATAGCTAGAGGGCCAAGTCTACCAAATGTGTAAGATTTCAATTTATTTATATGGAATATCCTACACTTACGTTTGGTCCTAGGAGCTTCCACTTCATAATTGACATCAGAAAATTTCCGGAGTACCTTCCAAGGCCCCTCATACCTAGGTTCCAGAAGATTGTCAGAGTCTGTACTCAAAACCAAAACAAGCTCACCAGACTCAAACGAACGTGCCTTACTCTTCTTATCATAATTTTCCTTCATTGAGGCCTGAGACAACACCAAATTATCCTGGGCAAATTTCCAGGCAGCTGATAATCTCCTCCTCAGGTCCTCAACGAACTCACCCACATTCAATTCTTTCTTATGACTGACCTCTAGCAACTCATGGAAAATTTCAAGAGGACCACGCAATTTATGTCCAAAAATCAACTCAAATGAAGCTACACCTGTGGAAGAATTGGGATGATTACATATAGCAAAGAGAGCAAAGGGAAGACCTTTATCCTAATCCTCGCCTTGCTCATAACAGTATTTTTTTAGAATAGACTTAAGGGTTTGGTGGAACCTTTCCACTACGCCCTGACTCTCTGGGTGGTAAGGTACACTGGTAATGTGCTGAATGGCCAGTTCAGCACATTTACCTTTAAATACTTTGCTCATGAAATTCATGCCACAATCGGTTTGAATTTTACGAGGCAAACCATACCTGGAAAAGAATTCTATTAATTTCTCAAACACTGCTTTGGATGTAATTTTCCTCACAGGAAAAGCTTCAGGAAACCTAGACGCTCTGTCCATTATAGTCAGAAGATAAGTAAATCCAGATTTAGTTCGGGGCAAAGGCTCAACCACATCAACAACCAATTCGGCAAAAGGATCCCCAATTGCAGGAATTGGATGCAAAGGGGCTTTAGGAATAGGTTTATTAGGTTTACCCATTATTTGACATGTTTCACAACTTCCTACAAATTTCTTCACTGAGGATTTCAATCCTGGCCACCAAAAATATTTTGCTAATCTACAATGTGTTTTACAAACTCCAAAATGACCAGAAAAGGAATCCTCATGAGCTCAACTAAGGACATCATTCTGATATTTTGAAGGTACCACAATCTGTTCTACCCGAGAGGTTTGGTTCAAGCCGTGATCCACAGGATGACTAACTCTATACAACAAACCTCTAATCACACAGAACCTTGGTTTTGTTAAATCATCCGTACCTCCTAATTCATAATTGAATTCAGCCTTCTGAGCTTCAATAAAGCTTACACGGTCACAATCAGGATTGAATATTTTATTTATAAAAATACTACTACCCGGGTCTCTCTACCTTAACTCTAAACTACTAAAGTTTAAATTATCATTTTGTAAGGCGGCAGCAGCCTTTGCAGAAGCTCGAGTGGTAATCGCCACAGGACTTGCAGTTACGGACACTATTGGGAATATTTCAATACCTTGGGCATCCAACATATCATTTCCCAAAATGCCGTCAATACCAGGGATGGGAAGCTTTTCTACCACTGCCAATTCCGTCACCTTGTGATACCCTGGCAAGAATGACTCTACCTCCACCAAAGGCGCAGAAACCACCATATCAGGGAACCCACCCAGGACCACATAATTTCCAGAATTCTCACCAACATCCTTCAACACCCTTGGCAAGACTAATGATCGAGTGGACCCAGTGTCCCTTAAAAAGTTCACTGACAACTTTACTATCAATAACCAAACTGTCAGGCCAAATATATTTGTCAAAAAGTCACAAAGGAGAGCTAGTAGGTGATTGATTTATTTCACCTCCACTACCACTAAACCTAACCCTTCCTTCAGTTCCTGGGGAACACTCAACTTCAGTATTAGGGGTAGTACATTGGCTATTAAAGATACGGGGACGTTGTTACCTCCCCTTTTGTTCTGCTGGAGATACCTCCTCCGGGCAGGACACCGAGCTTGAAAGTGCCCCTGCTCGTGACACCAAAAACAAGTTCCCCCAGCTCTACCAACATTATTAGAACTTTGGTTATTCTGGGAAAACTCCCGAGTGTTCCTTCTACTCGTGTTATTTCTCTGGCTAGCTTCAACCTTTGTTTTAAAGGGGTTGTTGGATCTCCAATTAATATTCGGCCTGGTAGACTGGGATTTATAGGCTGATGGACTAAAACTACTACTACCTACACGGTGTGTTAACACAAACTCATAAGCTATCTGAGCAGCTTTACATAAGCTATATGCTTTAACCTCCTCCAGGTAAATCCTAAGTTCTTTACTACAAGTTTTCTTAAACTCCTCAAGTAGCATCAGCTCCCTCAAGGAGGAGAAGGAGACCACCTTGCGACTCTTTACCCAGTCGTCAAACTGCTCCTCCTTGAGATGGGCATACTCCGCATAGGACATAGTATCGGGCTTCATAGAATTCCTAAATTTCAGGCTATAATCCTTAGGGACCAAGTCATACGCCTTGAGAATCAACGCCTTAACTTTACTAAAATCTCTGGCTACACTCTACTAATCTGCATTGAATTAATACAGTCCACATCTCAGTGGGCCAAGACAATCTAGTGGCCACCCGCTCAAAGGCCTTAAAGAACTCTGGCACATTACCTTCATCAAACACTGACACTAACATTAATGCCGCACTCATGTTGAACCTATCTGAAGAAGGACCGGTGGGAGTACTATTAAAGTCAGGGTTAGCTCATAAGCTAGCCAAGTCTAAACTAATTCTAGCCATTACCAACTCATGGCGCCTCGCCCTCTCATTCTCTTCGAATTGTACCTTCAATAATTCTATTCTTTCACAAATTATACTAAGGTCCTCATTTCCAGGATTCCCCACAGACTGTACTGGCTCTAGCTCTACCTCGACAAAGGGGTTATTAGAGACTAGTTTTTACAGTTAAATTACCTGGACCAATATAAATAACACCAGTACGAGGGTGGTCCTCAAATAGTGACAGCCCCAGATTAACACTGACCTCATCAACAGAATTCTCATCATTAGAACTTCCACTAATCATATCCCTAGCCAAATCCTCACCTTTGGCTATACCACGAGCCACCATCGCCTTAACAGAAAATAACACTGAGACTTAGTGTCCGTGGGTCTAAAAGAAATATTTAACCAACGAGCACAACTCCTTAAATGCTCCTTACTTAAGATAGCTAGATATTTGATACAGTCAGCCAACCCCAATAATTCGGCTGGGTCAAAAACAAAGTCTTCCATAATGAATTATCTACAAGGGGGGAAAGTAAGGCAAGCAACAAAAGCAAAGGCGTAAGATAAACCTCCAGAAGGCTGCCAACAAAAGAGCGTACGTTCAGAAGCTTATACAGGCCCGGAATCTTTTAGGCCGGCCTCCACTCACCGCACTACAGTTCCATTCCAACTTGAAAACAAAATAAAAAGAATCATTAACACAATAGTTAGACAATTCACAACAAGAGGAGGAATCACTAGGCAAAACCACTGAACGTTGCGTTAACATAAAAAAATACAGCTGCTGAACTGAATATAATAGAGCACTTAAAACTAAAGTACAAGGCTGATTTAAGAAAATAAACCAGCAATAAATTATGCTAATTTGACATATATATATATATATATATATATATATATATATATATATATATATATATATATATATATATATATATATATATATATATATCCAGACACTTGCTCTTTGTTATATTGGGAAAATTTCATCATTCCTTGTCTGTCTGTCTGTATTTTTACTCTACTTCATTTAGGATTTTTTTTTCTTTTCGTTCTATTTACTTATTTACTTGTACTACATTGGATCCCTCTCTCTGGTTACGGCTCATTTCATCCTTGCCGACACATACACAGAATACTCTGGCTTATTCTTTACACATTCTCTTCTTTCCTCATACACTTGACAACACTGAAATTACCAAACAATTCTTATTCTCTCAAGAGGTTAACTACTGCACTCTAATTGTTCAGTGGTTACTCTTTTCTTGGTAAGGGTAGAAGAGACTCTTTAGCTATGGTAAGCAGCTCTTCTAGGAGAAGGGCACTCCTTGATCAAACGATGGCTCTCTAGTCTTGGGTTGTGCCATAGTCTATGTACCATGATCTTCCACTGTCTTGGGTTAGAGATCTTTTGCTTAAGGGTACACTCGGGCTGGCACAATTCTATCTTGTTTCTCTTCCGCTTGATACTTTAAAATTTATATCCTCTTGTTATTTTCAAGTTTTTATAGTTTATATATGAAAGATTTATTTCAATACTATTGTTCTTAAACTTTTCTTGTAGTTTTTCCTTATTTCCTTTCCTCACTGGGCTATTTTCCCTTTTGGAGCTCTCAGGCTTCTAGCATCCTGCTTTTCCAACTAAGGTTGTAGCTTAGCAAGTGATAATAATAATAATAATAATAATTCATGACCATAACTAATCAACCTAAAAAAGGGGCCCATACACGTTCAAAAAAAGCGTCAAAATTTTGCATCAAAACTTTGACGTGTAACTTTGATACAAAATTTTGATGCATAATTGCCCAAACACGTTTTTGCGTTTTTCCCATCAAAATTCAGTATCGTCAAAATCTTCGACATGGATGCATCAGTGGCCATAGCACTAGTGTTGGCATTGGACTCTGATAAACCTCCTGGTAAACGTCGGAAATGGTCCAAAGACTTTTTTTTAAAACGGGAAACCTACGGACACGTCAACCTCCTCCAAGAATTACGTGTTAACGAACCAGAGGACTTCCATAACTTCCTTCGAATGAATGCACCATCGTTCGATGAGTTACTCGGCCTTGTCGAGCCATTGATAAGGAAAGAAGACACTGTCATGCGTCCATCCATATCACTAAGTGAACGCTTGTCCATCACACTCAGGTACCTGGCGTCTGGAAATTCCTTTGAAGACTTGAAATTTCTGACAGCAAGATCTCCGCAAGCGATTGGAAAGTTGGTTATTGATACCTGCGAGGCCATCATCCTTTGTCTGAATCGTCAGCAGACTATAAGGGTAAGTAAGGTCGTACATAACTTAAAAGCATGTACTGTTTGTGAAACTTTATTATTATACCAAAGCAATGAAAATGAAAATTAAATGAGAATACGTAATATCTGTTAAACTTGTACATGAACAAGATATATCAATCTTGACAGTCCAACACTTGTAAGCGTCATTCGATAGGACTGAAGTTACCAAAATACTCGGACAGGTTGCTTCTGATATTAGGGGATTCAGTTGCCACTGGCGAGAAATGTTGGCCCTGGTAATTGTTCATGGGGTACTGCATCGACTGATGGATGGGGTTGTGGTGTTGCCATTGATTTGCACCGAATTTCTGTGCAGCGTGCCGTATCGAGCTTCAAACAATATGTCGTTTATGGCTTTCTTCACAAACAGCTCTTGTGTGGCATCCAAACATTTCAGTTCATGCACCCATGTCTTTGCTTGGCTCAGGTACTGGTCCTCCGACTCAGTTAACCGTGCTTTTGCCAATGACAGGAGTTCCGCTTTCTCGGCTTCCGTGACTGGCTTGAGTTTTCTGCCGAGAGATACGGACGGACTGGAGGATGACTGCTTCTTCGGCATGGTCAGTGGGCATGTAATCGCTGGAAGTGACCCCTCACAGTTCTTGCTTTCTCTTTCTTTAGTACCGTCTCCTGAGTCATCTCCATCCCGGAACAGAATAAAAAAAAAAATATTAGGGGATTCAGTTGCCACTGGCGAGAAATGTTGGCCCTGGTAATTGTTCATGGGGTACTGCATCGACTGCTGGGGGGTTGTGGTGTTGCCATTGATTTGCACCGAATTTCTGTGCAGCGTGCCGCATCGAGCTTCAAACAATATGTCGTTTATGGCTTTCTTCACAAACAGCTCTTGTGTGGCATCCAAACATTTCAGTTCATGCACCCATGTCTTTGCTTGGCTCAGGTACTGGTCCTCCGACTCAGTTAACCGTGCTTTTGCCAATGACAGGAGTTCCGCTTTCTCGGCTTCCGTGACTGGCTTGAGTTTTCTGCCGAGAGATACGGACGGACTGGAGGATGACTGCTTCTTCGGCATGGTCAGTGGGCATGTAATCGCTGGAAGTGACCCCTCACAGTTCTTGCTTTCTCTTTCTTTAGTACCGTCTCCTGAGTCATCTCCATCCCGGAACAGAATAAAAAAAAAAATATTAGGGGATTCAGTTGCCACTGGCGAGAAATGTTGGCCCTGGTAATTGTTCATGGGGTACTGCATCGACTGCTGGATGGGGTTGTGGTGTTGCCATTGATTTGCACCGAATTTCTGTGCAGCGTGCCGCATCGAGCTTCAAACAATATGTCGTTTATGGCTTTCTTCACAAACAGCTCTTGTGTGGCATCCAAACATTTCAGTTCATGCACCCATGTCTTTGCTTGGCTCAGGTACTGGTCCTCCGACTCAGTTAACCGTGCTTTTGCCAATGACAGGAGTTCCGCTTTCTCGGCTTCCGTGACTGGCTTGAGTTTTCTGCCGAGAGATACGGACGGACTGGAGGATGACTGCTTCTTCGGCATGGTCAGTGGGCATGTAATCGCTGGAAGTGACCCCTCACAGTTCTTGCTTTCTCTTTCTTTAGTACCGTCTCCTGAGTCATCTCCATCCCGGAACAGAATAAAAAAAAAAATATTAGGGGATTCAGTTGCCACTGGCGAGAAATGTTGGCCCTGGTAATTGTTCATGGGGTACTGCATCGACTGCTGGATGGGGTTGTGGTGTTGCCATTGATTTGCACCGAATTTCTGTGCAGCGTGCCGCATCGAGCTTCAAACAATATGTCGTTTATGGCTTTCTTCACAAACAGCTCTTGTGTGGCATCCAAACATTTCAGTTCATGCACCCATGTCTTTGCTTGGCTCAGGTACTGGTCCTCCGACTCAGTTAACCGTGCTTTTGCCAATGACAGGAGTTCCGCTTTCTCGGCTTCCGTGACTGGCTTGAGTTTTCTGCCGAGAGATACGGACGGACTGGAGGATGACTGCTTCTTCGGCATGGTCAGTGGGCATGTAATCGCTGGAAGTGACCCCTCACAGTTCTTGCTTTCTCTTTCTTTAGTACCGTCTCCTGAGTCATCTCCATCCCGGAACAGAATAAAAAAAAAAATATTAGGGGATTCAGTTGCCACTGGCGAGAAATGTTGGCCCTGGTAATTGTTCATGGGGTACTGCATCGACTGCTGGATGGGGTTGTGGTGTTGCCATTGATTTGCACCGAATTTCTGTGCAGCGTGCCGCATCGAGCTTCAAACAATATGTCGTTTATGGCTTTCTTCACAAACAGCTCTTGTGTGGCATCCAAACATTTCAGTTCATGCACCCATGTCTTTGCTTGGCTCAGGTACTGGTCCTCCGACTCAGTTAACCGTGCTTTTGCCAATGACAGGAGTTCCGCTTTCTCGGCTTCCGTGACTGGCTTGAGTTTTCTGCCGAGAGATACGGACGGACTGGAGGATGACTGCTTCTTCGGCATGGTCAGTGGGCATGTAATCGCTGGAAGTGACCCCTCACAGTTCTTGCTTTCTCTTTCTTTAGTACCGTCTCCTGAGTCATCTCCATCCCGGAACAGAATAAAAAAAAAAATATTAGGGGATTCAGTTGCCACTGGCGAGAAATGTTGGCCCTGGTAATTGTTCATGGGGTACTGCATCGACTGCTGGATGGGGTTGTGGTGTTGCCATTGATTTGCACCGAATTTTTGTGCAGCGTGCCGCATCGAGCTTCAAACAATATGTCGTTTATGGCTTTCTTCACAAACAGCTCTTGTGTGGCATCCAAACATTTCAGTTCATGCACCCATGTCTTTGCTTGGCTCAGGTACTGGTCCTCCGACTCAGTTAACCGTGCTTTTGCCAATGACAGGAGTTCCGCTTTCTCGGCTTCCGTGACTGGCTTGAGTTTTCTGCCGAGAGATACGGACGGACTGGAGGATGACTGCTTCTTCGGCATGGTCAGTGGGCATGTAATCGCTGGAAGTGACCCCTCACAGTTCTTGCTTTCTCTTTCTTTAGTACCGTCTCCTGAGTCATCTCCATCCCGGAACAGAATAAAAAAAAAAATATTAGGGGATTCAGTTGCCACTGGCGAGAAATGTTGGCCCTGGTAATTGTTCATGGGGTACTGCATCGACTGCTGGATGGGGTTGTGGTGTTGCCATTGATTTGCACCGAATTTCTGTGCAGCGTGCCGCATCGAGCTTCAAACAATATGTCGTTTATGGCTTTCTTCACAAACAGCTCTTGTGTGGCATCCAAACATTTCAGTTCATGCACCCATGTCTTTGCTTGGCTCAGGTACTGGTCCTCCGACTCAGTTAACCGTGCTTTTGCCAATGACAGGAGTTCCGCTTTCTCGGCTTCCGTGACTGGCTTGAGTTTTCTGCCGAGAGATACGGACGGACTGGAGGATGACTGCTTCTTCGGCATGGTCAGTGGGCATGTAATCGCTGGAAGTGACCCCTCACAGTTCTTGCTTTCTCTTTCTTTAGTACCGTCTCCTGAGTCATCTCCATCCCGGAACAGAATAAAAAAAAAAATATTAGGGGATTCAGTTGCCACTGGCGAGAAATGTTGGCCCTGGTAATTGTTCATGGGGTACTGCATCGACTGCTGGATGGGGTTGTGGTGTTGCCATTGATTTGCACCGAATTTCTGTGCAGCGTGCCGCATCGAGCTTCAAACAATATGTCGTTTATGGCTTTCTTCACAAACAGCTCTTGTGTGGCATCCAAACATTTCAGTTCATGCACCCATGTCTTTGCTTGGCTCAGGTACTGGTCCTCCGACTCAGTTAACCGTGCTTTTGCCAATGACAGGAGTTCCGCTTTCTCGGCTTCCGTGACTGGCTTGAGTTTTCTGCCGAGAGATACGGACGGACTGGAGGATGACTGCTTCTTCGGCATGGTCAGTGGGCATGTAATCGCTGGAAGTGACCCCTCACAGTTCTTGCTTTCTCTTTCTTTAGTACCGTCTCCTGAGTCATCTCCATCCCGGAACAGAATAAAAAAAAAAAATATTAGGGGATTCAGTTGCCACTGGCGAGCAATGTTGGCCCTGGTAATTGTTCATGGGGTACTGCATCGACTGCTGGATGGGGTTGTGGTGTTGCCATTGATTTGCACCGAATTTCTGTGTAGCGTGCCGCATCGAGCTTCAAACAATATGTAGTTTATGGCTTTCTTCACAAACAGCTCTTGTGTGGCATCCAAACATTTCAGTTCATGCACCCCTGTCTTTGCTTGGCTCAGGTACTGGTCCTCCGACTCAGTTAACCGTGCTTTTGCCAATGACAGGAGTTCCGCTTTCTTGGCTTCCGTGACTGGCTTGAGTTTTCTGCCGAGAGATACGGACGGACTGGAGGATGACTGCTTCTTCGGCATGGTCAGTGGGCATGTAATCGCTGGAAGTGACCCCTCACAGTTCTTGCTTTCTCTTTCTTTAGTACCATCTCCTGAGTCATCTCCATCCCGGAACAGAATAAAAAAAAAAATCAAAATAGAAAAAATTACTCCTGCGAGTACAAATCCACACCTCATAGCCACCCTATCATGTAACGTTTTTCTATACTTTGTCCTTCTGTGACCTTGACCTTTGGCCTCATGACCTAAATTTACAGACATTTCCAGACCTCTCCCCCCAAAATCCCTAATTCCCAACGTATCCCCCAAAATGATTAAAATTTAGTTTCATTTGCTTAAACACCATTTGGTAGTGAAATCACAATTATTGTCAGTTGTCAGTAACAACCCTTAATTTCTTTTTCTGATGCCGAAAACACCAGAAGAATGGATTATGACGAGTGACGCCTTCAAGTTGGCCTGGCATTTTCCTAACTTTTTAGGTGCTATAAACGGAAAGCACATCCCGATAAAAAAACCAGTCAAGTCTGGATCATTCTACTTCAACTATAAAAAGTTCTTCAGCATCGTACTAATGGGTGTCGTCAATGCCAATTATGAATTCACTATGGCAGACGTAGGCGTAAATGGGCGCGTTTCCGATGGAGGAGTAATATCTGTAACTGAATTCGGCCGACGCCTTGAAGAAGCCGCTTTAAACTTCCTAGAACCAGAGCCCATCGTTCATAACGGAAGAAACATCCCGTACGTTTTCGTCGCCGATGATGCCTTTGCAATGTCAGAAAAACTTCTGAAGCCGTATGGAGGCAAGTTATATCATGACCAGCGAGTGTTCAATTATCGCCTGAGCAGGGTGAGGCGCATATCAGAAAATGCTTTTGGTATACTGTCCGCCAGGTTTGGTGTAATTCGAAACACTATACAGCTGGAACCTGAAAAAGCCCCGACGATAACGCTAGCATGCTGTTATCTGCACAATTTCCTATGCAAGAAATCAAAACGCTACTTGAGGGGTGGAAATGTGGACTGGGAAGATTCAAATTACAATGTACAAACGGGGGACTGGCGAGAAGGTCAACATCAGCTGGAAGGTCTGGGGATATGTAGAAGTAGACACATTGGAGAAGTAGCACGCGGTGTGCAAGATTCCTACCGCCAATACTTCTGCAGAGAAGGACGTGTTCCTTGGCAAGATGCCAAAATTGAGCAATGATTTCGTGCAAACAGAATTGTAGGGACTGACTCTGGCCAGCTAGTGCGTGCTCAATACGCTGGACTCTCACAAATTCGGGGAACGCAAAATGAAGTCGCCGGCCAGACCATATGCATTTATTTAATTTAGTTTTTCTATTATAATTATAGGTTATCTATAATAAGGGTTTTCTTTAACAATGTATCGGTTATCGAGATGATTAGTAAGTAGTTATACTTTGCAAAAATATAAATAGTCTAAACACAAGATTTATCAACAATACTTTATTAAATATAGTGTAAATATATTGTGTTTTTTTTCCCTTTCTAAACAGTGTAATATTGGTACGTAAAAGATAAGGTAACTGTAAAATATGGGAATTTACCACACTAAAAATAATTATCATCCCAAATATAAACACATTCGATAGCCTAGTCAATATTGTGTTGAATTATTGCATTTGCTTAATTTATACATTGGATGTTTACGCTTCATATAATCTATACTACTTCACGTGAGAGTAAAATTTTGCATAAATCAACATATCTTTCATGATATTAGCTGCATTGGCAAATATGAACTTTGACATCTCTAAAAAATTAGGCTAAAAGATATCATTTCATTGAAGAAAATATGTTTGTGTTGGTAAATGTTTGCAATATTACTAGAATAAGTCCTAATTGTCAAAGAAAACATATCATAAACTAACCTGAATTGTTCCTTATTTATCGCTTGTGTCGTTATCATCGCTATTGGACAAGGTGCTTCCCGACTCGGCAGGAGTCTCCTGGTCTCTCAAGAACATCATAGCCTCCATGAACCACGCCCGTGACTCGTACAGGTCTTCAGTTCCGGCACCTGATTTGCCACTTTTGTCCATTTTTCGAAGTTCATTGAGAAAAGTTGTTCGCGGATTATTTATTTTTTTCTTCAAATCTTCTAATGTGGCGGAAGTAAAATACTCACGATATTTCTGCAGTAGAATGTTATAGGCTACGGTTTTCTTAGCACAATTGCTATAATCATCCGACTTAATTCTCCACAAGGCTGGCAAGGTCTGATACATTTCTAAAACTTCAATAAAAAATTTCTTTTCGCCCTCCTTCTTCACAGACATGGCGATCCTATCTCCTCGTCAGTCACCTGCGAACTAAAAAGTTTGATCAAAATTTTGACAGGAGCCCACACACACATCAAAAATTTGACGATTCGTCAAAAAATATCAAACGGATTTGATCAATCAAAATTTTGCTTTAAATCTTTTTTTGACATCAAAACGTCCTACACACACTCAAATTTTGCATCAAAATTTTGATATCAAAATTTGGATGCAAATTTTGACGCTTTTCTTGAACGTATATGGGCCCCTTACAGAATTCTCATTCGTTCATTAGCTTCGCATAAATCGAATATTTTACGAAGGGTATGCATTCATCTCTGGTTGTTTGTTTGTTTAAATGGGAACAACTTTACACACAAACAACTTTCATGATTTTGACCAAACTTGGTAGTCATGTTGGGTATGACCCAAGGATGAATATGTAACATTTTGGATAGAGTACATCAAAGTATAAGTACACAGTAGAGAACATTCCTTCGCCACTCCAATCCGCCTTGTACTAAGGATGTATTTTCTTCAAAGTTTCATGGATATTTCCTTGGATCATACGTCACATGTCTGCAAAGTTTCGTTGACATTGGTTCCGTATTTTTATCTTTTAAATATTTTTGAAAAACAAAAAAATAACATAGCTATTATTTTCAAAGTACTGCTGCGTACATTTACTTTGATATACTATACCCAAAATGATACAGATTCATCCTTGGGTCATATACAATACGACTACCGAGTTTGGTCAAAATCGGTCCGGCAGTTTTTGTGCAAAATTGTTCACTAACCAACAAGCAGACAAAATCAAAGATTTTGCGATAGGTATGTGTTCACCCCCGTTTGTTTGTTTGTTTTAGAGGAATTTTGAACAAAAACTAATGTACCGCTTTTTTAATCAAACTTTGTAGTCATGTTGGGTATGTAACATTTTATATAAAGTACATTAAAGTACAAGTATGCAGCAGTACTTGGAAAATAAACACAATGTTAAGTGATTAGCAAATAGTTTACAAATACACAGTGAACTTAAAATCAAAATAAGACTGCTTCACGTGACGAAGGCGTGGTCTCACCTGACTGCTCCTTTTGTCACGTCTCTCTCTCTCTCTCTCTCTCTCTCTCTCTCTCTCTCTCTCTCTCTCTCTCTCTCTCTCTCTCTCTCTCTCTTTTTTGGAGTGGAGACTAAAAATCTTTGCAAGTAGTTTCCAGTTCCAGATTAGTTTCTAAACTTTTTTCCCAGGTGGAAATTTTCCAAAACCGTATTAGAAAAATTTGCATCGTTAGACAAATATCTTTTTATTTAGCAGGGTATTATTATTATTATTATTATTATTATTATTATTATTATTATTATTATTATTATTATTATTATTATTATTATCATCATCGAGAGCTTGTAGTATCATTGTTTATTATAGAGTTTCGACTTATACATATCTTTTACATTCCCACCGTTATCCCTACATTAAGGGGTAGGTTACCTGATCCACCCTCTCCAATGCCTTCAATGAAATGCATCCTCTTTCACCAAACATCCTTTCTCCATATCACTCTTCACCTTATATAACCATTAAATTCTGTGGTTCCCTCTCGATCTCCCCCCACATATGATCTCTCCCCACCATCAATCCTCATAACATGCCAACATCATCACTCTTATCACCCTTGTAATCTTTACTACTGCTGGCATTCTTCTTATAACACTATTTTCTAGTCTTTCAAGCATAATCCACCTCAGCAATCTCATCTCAAGCATTGGTTCCATTTTTGTTTTAGAATCCACGTTTCCGATCATTGCATTAACGCTGTTCTTATTACTGTACTTAAGACCTTGTCTTTAAGCTTGACTGGCATTTTCCTATGACATGCAACTCCTGCTACCTCCCTCTACTTTCCCTAGGCTGCTTTTATCCTAT